>NC_138092.1:49023620-49153620 GCF_964212035.1 Myotis nattereri | reverse complement strand
GGTCCCAGATTGCGAGAGGACGCAGGCCAGGCTGAGGGACCCCAAAGGTGCATGATTGGTCCGGGGAGGAACCACGGGAGGGCTCCAGGGCGTGTCCAGCCCATCTCGCTCAGTCCTGATCCGCTGGACCCCAGCAGCAAGCTCACCTACCAGTTGGAGCATCTGCCCCCTGGTGGTCAGTGCACGTCATAGTGACCAGTTGACTGTCTACCCCCTGGTCATAGCTAGCGGTTGAGCAGCCTTAGCATATCATTAGCATATTATGCTTTGATTGGTTGTTCGGTTGTTTTGCTGTTCAGTCTATTTGCATATTACCCTTTTATTATATAAGATTGTTCTAAGATCTCGGTGCTTAGCTCTATGATCAGATTGCTTTGTTTTCTTCTTTCCTTCAATTTGGGGGATGTCCCCTCCACCATCATCCCGAGCTGGCAAAGCTGATTATGTCCCATATAATAACCAAATTCACTCTGTCTACCAAGAACAATGCTGCTTATTCATAGTCAGATCATTTACCCACTTCCAGCTAATATTATTTAAGAATCTATAAGCTAAGAAATTTAACTGTTGTTAGAGATATTGAAACCAATAAATATGACCACTGCCCAACAAATATTTATTCAAATAATTATCAAGATATTTAAAATCCATCAGACAATATGGCAACATTCTGCTTTGTTTAAGTTATGCAAAACTGCCCAGGTGTGTGCATTTGTGTGTAGATATATGTTCCCCAGACATTTGTGACCCCTAGACCGCCATCTATGACTTCGTGTTGCTGTGTCCCCCTGAAACTCCTTTCATTTTCCCTAAGACACGGGTGTCACGATTCCCTGTGGGTTGTTGGGGAGCCCATGAGATAATGTAGGAATGCACTGCCGAGGCCATAAGAAATGGCCTGATCAACATTAGCTATCACATTTTGATTCGTATTTAGTGGTGTTATTTAAATGAATAAAATGTTCTGGAATCATATAATTTTAGAGCTCGCGTGTTTCCACAGCTCCTCGATAGTGTTTAAATTGACTGGTTTCTCTAGAGCAGGGATGGCGAACCTTTTGAGCTCGGCGTGTCAGCATTTTGAAAAACCCTAACTTAACTCTGGTGCCATGTCACATATAGAAATTTTTTGATATTTGTAACCATAGTAAAACAAAGACTTATATTTTTGACATTTATTTCATATATTTAAATGCCATTTAACAAAGAAAAATCAACCAAAAAAATGAGTTCGCGTCTCAGAGGTTCGCCATCACCGCTCTAGGCAATGAATCACTGACAATTCCAAAAACATAACCCAGGTTTCTTTCCCAAGACCTTTTTATTTAAATATTCATTTAATTATTTGACCTGAAACTTGCCTCCTTAGATTCCCTAGGGTGCTTAAATATATATTAAAGTAGGATCTACAACTTAGGCGACACAGGTAACCTGCCCGGGTTTTCATAATTATTTCTAGCAGAAGCAGGACAAGAACTCAGATCCTGACTCCGAGTTAAATGCTCTTTAGCAGATAGTACAGGCTCTAAGTAGCTACCTACCTACCTACATAGCTGAACTGATTTTAATATATGTGTAAAATAGTTGATCTTGCCCGGTGAAATTACAATGCCACCCAAGAATTATGTTGTAGTATGAATTTATATTAAGATTTCTAAAAACATATAGTTTTGTCTTCCAGTTATTGTGACAAAGACGGTGATATAAAACATCACTATTAGTGACTTTTACTTAATAAGAGAGAATATGAAGGAATTTTCTTTTTTCCAGGGTGACTATTTCACTGTAACTACCATTATAGGTAAAATGATTACAGCTTCCCTTAGGTGTGACCATCCTTGGATAACATTTTAACAGTATTATATATTTTTGCAAGATATGCATTTTAAGAAAAATTTAAAAAGTACTGTGTCAATGTGGAAAAGGATTGACCTCTGAGTGTTAAGTCAAGAAAAGACTCAGACGCTCCAAGGGCACGGAAGCAGATGATGCTGGGCCCACCTGAAATCCCCAGTGCCCTCAGCACATGCAAGAAATGCACTTTTTCTCTTCAACACACCTCACACTTATCTCTTCTCTCAGTCTCGTCACCAGAGCTGTCCTTCGGACGCTTATCCTATTCTGGTTAGAGTATTGACAGTGATCAACCTCAGTCTCTTGCCTGTAGGTCATCCTTCATCATCTTGTCACATGACATTTAAACCCCAAATCAACTCACTCTGCTCCCCAGGGGCCCACGCCTTTACTTTCTAGCCACTCAGCCGTTCTTGTCTCTTTCGCAGGCATCATGTATTCTGAAGAGCTTTACATTTTTTGAAATAGACACAAAAACAATTAATTTCAGTCAATCATTAAAAGTGCACAACACTCGGTTGTTACGGGATGCTGGGCCGGCCTCAGGCTGTTTGGACAGTTTAACCCAAAAGATGGATGTCAGACCAAACCATACAATTTATATCAATAATATGAATGACAAAATTTTAAAAGAAGCATTTAAGAGATCCCTGTATGGCAGTGGTTCTCAACCTTCTGGCCCTTTAAATACAGTTCCTCATGTTGTGACCCAACCATAAAATTATTTTCGTTGCTACTTCAAAACTGTAATGTTGCTACTGTTATGAATCGTAATGTAAATATCTGATATGCAGGATGGTCTTAGGCGACCCCTGTGAAAGGGTCGTTCAACCGCCAAAGGGTTCGTGACCCACAGGTTGAGAACTGCTGCTGTATGGCCTTTTTTCTCAGTTTGGCCATGCTGTAGATATTGTAGCTTTAAAGACCGTGGACATGAGGGGCAAGCCGTTGTTACAGTTAAAGAGCTGGGCTCATCCCCAAATGCCCTGAGACAGTTACAAGGGTTTCCAGTTTATGGCAAACGGATGCTAAAACAGAGTCTGATATAATAGCTGAAATGCCTGGTACCTTTGCTGACAAAGAAAAGAAGAAAGGGAAGAAGAAAGAAAAAAAGAAAGGAAAGAAGAAAGCCGAACCTGGGAACAGACAGCTCTGAACGCTAATAAGAAGCCTGCTCCGGGGCACCACATTCAGTTAACACCCAAGGAAATGCAATGCTAAATCCTCAGGTCTCTGATTACCCTCCAAACTGTTTTATTCCTTAATAATTTACCAGGAGAGACTAATGAGACGATGTTATCCGCAGTGTTTAATCAGTTCCCTTGTTACAAGGAGGGATGCTTGGTACCTGGGAGGCATGACATTGCACTTGTTGGATTTGAAAATGATGGGCAGGCTGGAGCTGCCAGGGGTGCTTCACAAGGATTTAAGGTCACCCCGTCCCATGCCTGAAGATCACCTGTGCCAAGAAATAACATGTGGGAGAGTTGCCTTTAAAGGACTTGGTGTTATTTATAGTGTTTGTTTTCATAACAATTGGTCAGGCCCTTTTAATAGTTGGGGCTGGAGGAAACACAAGTAAAATTTTTATGTAGGTTTTTAAAAATTACCTACTAGTGAAATATAAAATGTGAAGGCCTTAATTTTATACAATAAACTTTTATACATAATAAAAAAAAGAAGCGAGACACAAGGAGGGGGGAGGGCAGGGGGGGGGAGGGTAGGAAGACCTTGGTCAATGATGTGACCACGAGAGTTCGCTTTCCCAGGAAGTGCTAGTTTACACTGTTGTCTTGACATAGCTTTTTAATAGTGTCTCATTTCACTCTTAAAACTTGTCCTGGATCAGATGAAAAGCGATATTCAGAAGGTGCACAGGTGGGTTCCAGCCCACCAGCCCTGATCCTGGCCCATCAGGCTGTGCTGGCCAGGGGGAGGGCTGCGGGTGGTTGGCCGGCCGACCCCACCCCCGATTGGGGTGGGAGAGAGTCAATCAGGGGCAGGGCCAGCCAGCTGGGCCCCCTGGTTGAACTCCTGGTTCAGGGGGCAATTTGCATGTTAGTTTTTTATTATATAGGATACCTAATGCTATAAAGAAAAATGGGATGACATCAAGTGAAGTCAGAGAAAGGTATTCCAAGCAGAGGTAAGAAAGCAGGAAACGAGTAATGGTCAGAAAATCAACGTGACCAGGCCGTGGCATCCGGAGACTGACAGCTGAAGCCAGCAGGTAAGGGGGAACTGCATAACCCAGGTGGACCCAATCCGTCCAGCACTGGGAGCCATGGGAGGGCTTCGCGTGGTGGATGAGGAAGGGAGACGTGACCCTAAGTGCACTCTGGAAAATCAGACTGTTGGACACACAACAGGAGTGAAGCGGTGACTCTGGAACCACAGGATGTGGAGGGAGCAACCACTACCAGCGTGGTTTGGGAGTCAGAACAAGCCCGGTTTAACTTACGCTCTGACTCAAACCCTGATATGGCCACTTCCTGCTCTGTTCCCAGCACAGTCTCTACGGTCAGGCTACCTGGGTCTGAAACCTAGTTCACTTTCCACCTCTCGACCTTCAGGAAGCTACTTAACCTCACTGTACCGCAGCTTCACTTCCTGTAATAAAGAATAGTACTCCTGCCCTGGCCTCGGTGGCTCAGTGGGTTGGGCATTGTCCCAGGCACCAAGGTTGCAGGCTCCATCCTCAGTAGGCAGGAGGCAGGTGATCCAATTTGTCTCTCATCGCTGTTTCTCTCTCCCTCTCCCTTCCTCTCTCTCTCTCTCTCTCTCTCTCTCTCTCTCTCTCTCTCATAATAATAATTATGATGATGATGATGATTTTTTAAATTATAAAATTTTTTTAAAAAGATAATAGTGCTCCAACTTCATGGTGTTTTAATTAAAGTGAAATATGTTAATTCAGATAATTTTCTTAGGATGGTGCCTGCTCACTTATATTTTGCTCAAAATTTATTCAGAATGGCATGTTATTTGTTGAAAAAATGTTATAACTATTGTAAGTGAAAAGTCTGGTGATATAATTTATGGAGGATTTAAAACATACCTTATTAGCAAAAAGAAAAGAAACATTAGTGACCGCTCCAATGCCCCAGGGAAGGCCTGCCCTGCCTGTGACGGAGGATGGCGTAGCAGAGTGCCTGGTGTGGATGTCAGAGGTCAGTTACATTTATCAGCATGATCTCCTCAAAGGAACATCTTGAAAAATGACGAGAAGAGGGGCCTGTTAGCAGCAGCAGTGACAGGAGACAACAGAATGCACCCACTACACATGCATCATGACTAGCACATTGTAACACTTCCCAATTTGTTTTAAATTTTGCAAATTTTTAAATAGCTGGTATGCTCTCCAGGTTACTTCCTATCTGTTGGTGCATTAAATCACAAAAAAATACATCTTTATATTTAAAGTAGTTGCTGAAGAAATTATAGATGAAATGCACATGGGCATGGACGTGGACACTGCTGGGGCCTCACACCACACCCAGGGCCAGCTCCATCAGCTGCAGCGGGGCTGGACAGCTCTGGTGCCTGCTGGAGGCCCCGCCCATCCTCACGCCCCGGACATCTGACTCTAAAGGTCAGCCCATCGGTGCAGTGGGTACCCATCTCCCAGAGCAAGCTTCCGTCAGTGAGAGATGGGTGTCAGTGGGTGGAGGGACAGTTCTGAGGGACAATGGTTTCCCAAGCCTCCCCAGTGAGACGGGGCCCCGTCGCCTAGAGAAATAACCGCCCGGGTCACCCTCCACTCCACTTCATTCCAGGATTTGGGGGTCACTTCCAAATATGCTACCAGCGCCAACAGCAAAACCTAAGGATGTGCTTTGGGAACGCCTAAGCTGTGGCATGGATCCCATTACACTGAAGTTTTCATCTGAAAAACATTGTAATAAATTCAAATCATTCTTGATAAATTAAGTGGGTAATCCCTTCAGATGGTCTATGTGTCAATAATTCTAATGTGTTAATTTCATGGCTTCCTTCTGTCATCACCAGACTCGTGTTGCTAATATGAAGATAATTATATGTAGATCTTAACAGTTCGACCACTACGCCTGACTTTCATCATAGTAACACCTCTTCCAATGTTCTGTTGTAGAAAGGGGGTAATAATGACACAGATAATCTTCAGATTTCAAAGGAAATGTATCTCAACAAAAACTTATTTAATGTTGGAAATATGGCCTCCTCAAATTTGCAGGGCCCTTACTCCCAATCAATACAGCTCACACAATATTTTGCTCAATATTTATGCAGCGAAATAGATATATCTTGAAAAGTGTTGTTCCCTTTCTTTCCCTGTCAGACTGATGGCTGACATGCGAGTGAATTGTTTATAAAATGGATGCTGTTTCTTCCTTCCAGCTGACAGGCTTGTGTAGTTTGCTGTTTATTAGTTTTGTTTGCTGTGATTTAAAATGCAGAATCTATTTTTCCCCGGTGCTGTTCATTTTTTTCTTAGTGAATGAGAAGATACACAGAATGTTCTGATTTACAAGTAACTACTGAGATGTCCTTCAAGCACACTGTGAATGTCCATTAAGCTGTCCCCTCTGTGCCTCAGATCTTAAGAATGTAAAAGAATCTAATGTACAAGTTGAGAAGTTCTTTTTTAGCTCTTTGTATTGGAATTTAAAACAGGAATTTATTTCCAGGGTCGGGAAAGTCATGTCATTGAAATCTCTTTAAAGTGAAGTGAGAGCAAGACTAATGGTATATTCAAAGCTATTATTTTTAAAAAGAAGCACATTTTTATCATTCATCTCATCATCCCATCTATCCATTCATCAAACCTCTATTAAATGCCTAATATACTGGGCATGAGTGAGGTTCCAGGAATAGCAAAAATGAATACATCAGCCCTTGATTGAATAAGCCCAATCTAGTTAAGTAAACAAACAGGTAAGACATGATTGATTTTAAGGTGACAGGTGCTATAATACAGATATTTTCTAGCAGCTGAGGGTTACGTGGGATCTTGGAAAAGACTCTAATTCTCTCATTGGGGAGGTTTCACTTGAGTCTTGGAGGATAGGTTAGGCAGACAAGAGAGACGGTGGCATTTCCAGCACATGCAGATTGCAATCACTAGCATGCAATTTTTATTTTTGTTTTGTGTTGTTCTGCTCAGATTTTGTTGGAGAACCCAAATGCTTTGTCCTTCATAGTAGAGAAAAGAGTAGAAAGGAAGCCATGATGGCAAAGAAGACAACGGTCTGTGCCTGGAAGGAGCTTGGATTGTGCACCTTAGGGAGCTGGAGTCTTTCGGTAGAGCTTGTGTTTCAGGACAAGCTCTTGTGCTGGAAAGAGTGACTGAGGTCACTGTGGGGGGTGAAGCATGGGAAGTAGCTGTGAGAAGAACCTAACTGCCACCGTGGAGAGGGACCTGAGGGCGGTCCCAGGCCATCCACATAGTGACTGGCTCAGAGCCGGCTCTCTGTAATGGCCTCCAGGATAAACAGATCGACAAAAAGAAGCACAATAAGGAGAAAAGAGGTAATAAAGACTTGCAAAGAGGCAGGCAGGACGGCATGAAACAAGACGACATTTAAGAAATAGTTCTGATATAAAATCAATATGATTTGGGGATAAATTAAATTTGAAGAAAGCAAGTTATGATAGTTTTGAAAGTTTAAAAAATGTTAAAAGAATGAAAAGGATTGGGAGATTGAGAAGAGAATTCATGAAGCAGGTCAGTTGCTATTGCTATCAATAGGCAAGTAGCAGAGTTAGGGGTTGATGGCTGTAGTGCATGTTGCGGGGAGTGTTTTGCATAAAGAAAGCTATAACGAAGCCTGGTGTATCACACAGTGAGCTTTAGATACCTCCCGGAGCATTCAGGCAGACTGTCTAGTGGAATAACTGGGGGCAGGGGAGAGATGGTATATAGGGATAGACATACGGGTAGAAACTAGTGTGGACAGGATGCCCAGGTGCAGTCATTACTAGTGTTTTGCAGTGTTTGTAGCTAAATGATTTTTGTGGATTTCCCTCCAAAGAAAGGGTACAGAGAACAAGATAATCAAAGCACATGACAAGATATAGACAATAAAAAGGTAGTAAAAGACAATAAAGAATTCGTAAAAGAATCAAAATTGGGAGTTCAAAAAGTTCTACAGAAAATGTTGCCAGAATGTTGACAAATGTCAAAGAGAAAAAGATAAGAAAAATGTAAGGTTTCCAGTTTGTAAATTCATGTAATATTCTATTTGTAGCAATAGATAAATTATGTAAAAATATGCATGCTTTCCATATGAAAACTGAAACTCCGTAAGTCAATAACGTTAACCACAAAGTGATTCCACAGCCACCAGCGCAGCCCTGGGTCTCAGCAGAGCCACGCTCCGGGAAGCTGAGAAAATAATGTAGCGGATCTTGAGTGGAGAAAATGGAAGCAAAGGAGGAACAGGCAATTGGTGGCACGTCCCTTTCCTAATAATCAGAACACGTTCCATTTGCATTTCTGGTCTTTTCATTTAATGTAAAAATCTCAGAGTTGTCCCGAGCACGTAATGACAAGTCAAGCAAGGCTCTTCTACCCCCTAAGCCAATAACCCTCCAGCAACCGGTTAAGTAGAAGTAATTTTTGTCAGAATAAGGAACCAGAGATATGATGACGAACAGTCCTCTGCTCAGGATATACACAGATATTATATGCATAATATGAGGTCATTATAATAATATTAATTAATATTACATACTATGTACTAAAAACATATAATACATTTAGAATATATACATTAGAATATACTTATATATGTATACTAAAACAGAATTATGTGAGCTGAAAGCTACTTTTATATTTCAGATATATATCATGTTTGGCAGTGTTTCCTTTAAACAAACTACATAAATAAGAAATATATTTATTTACCCATAGGAAAAAAAAAACATAAAACCTCAGAATATCTGATTGAAATAATTTCTGTTAATAAAACATTTTACTAGTCATAAAATGGGAAATATTTCCTCAAAGAAAAATCTTATCCCCATCTTAACATGAAAATGCTACATACATGTTATATGCAGCAACTAGTTTTATTTTATGTTTATAGAAAAAGAAGCTTTTCTCATTATATGTTTGTATTCTCACTGCTAATACACCCTAGGTTCCAACCAATATTTTTTTTCAAATATATTTTTATTGACTTGAGAGAGAAAGAAAGGGAGAAGGAATAGGAGAGGGAGAGGGAGGAAGGGAGGGGAAGGGGAGGGGAAAGAGATGAAGAAAGAAAGAGAGAGAGAAACATTGATATGAGAGAGAAACATTGATCGTCTGCCTTCCATATGCAATCCTATTGTGGTCTGAGCCTGAAACCTGATCATGTGCCCTGACCGGGAGTCAAACTGGCAACCTTTTGGTGCATGGACAACACCCAACCAACTGAGCCAAACTGGCCAGGGCCAATTGGTATATGGTCAGGATAATGATCATACCAATAATATAAAACAAATAACTTCTGGCTTTGGTCACTGTCAGCATCTGTTATTATTGTTAGGTAAGAAAAATAAGGATAACTGTTCATAAAGTCCTTAGCATGGGATTTGCTCTATGCTTAATGTCAAGTCTATGTTATCTCAATTAATAGTTTCCACTGATGTACCCTTGAGGCAACTGCGGTTAAGTATTGGTTAAAGGTAGGACAGCTACTAAATGGTAGAGCTGGTTTTAGAATGAAGTCTTTTTAAGTTTGTGTTCTTAATCACTGGCATTGACTTGCAATGGGGTAAGTGCTTGAGTCCTAATGAAATAAATGAAAACAAAACCTTCCCTGCCCACACATCCCTCTCCAACTACAGATCCATTTTTCAGTTCCTTTCTGAACAAAACTCAGAATTGACGACACACTGTCTCGCTCTGCTATGCCCATTCTCCTCTCAACCACACTCCAATCTACTCTTTGCTCTGACTTCTATATTTATACTCTCAGAGGAATGACTGTGACATTTTACCATAAAAATAACAATTTATAGTCATGGCCACATACAACATGTAGGTAAACCACAGCCCGAATATACCACAGTGCTCACATAAGATTGTAATCCAGCTGAAAAAACTCCTACCACCTAGTGACATCATATTACTGTTGCTGCGACTGTGTGCCTGTTTTCTGCCATCTCAGTCGATGCCATCAGCTAGGAATGCCTGGGGCACTCACCTGGGCCAGGTGAGCTTCCCGCAGACACCTCCCCTTTCTAAACTAATGAGCCAATTTGACTGAATCTTGTGGCTTTTTATGATCACTATTAAGGAACTTTAAAGAAAAAATGGTGTGACCCAGGAACGGGACGTTCCCTATGTAGCCGGAAGCAAACACACACGAGTGCGCAGACACGCCTGCCTACAAATTTTTGATCTGGGAAGATCTCATGTCTTTTCAAGATGAGTAATAATCAGAAAGGACCTAAGAGAGAGTCTATGTCCAAAACTGAGTCCATGGGAGCAAAGTAACCAGAAATGAAAAGGCCAATGAAGAAAGTTTAGTTACAGAGCAGCTGAGCACTGGGACAAAGGATTTTTCCAACCAATCAAAAATAAATTTCTGCCCTGGCTGGTTTGGCTCAATGGATGGAGTGTTGTCCTGCAGACTGAAAGGTCCTGGGTTCAGTTCCGGTCAGGGGCACATGCCTGGGTTGCAGGCTCAATCCCCAGTAGAGGGTGTGCAGGAGGCAGCCGATCAATGATTCTCTCTCATTGTCGATGTTTCAATTTCTCTCTCCCTCTCCTTTCCTCTCTCTAAAATCAATACAAATATATTTAAAAATACATACATACATACATACATACATACATACATACATTTCTAAGTGCCTTTATTTAAAAAGAGCTCCAAGCAGAAGGGCCACAGCAAAGACCCGTAAAATGGACAACAGCAGAAAAACAAGCAAACAAACAAACAAACAAACAAAAAACGCGTGAAATATGAGCCAGACGGAAGGTGAGCCTGAACACAGGCTGAAATGCGGCAAACACAGGCTGTTTCACACCCTCACTCTGACCGGAGGGCACTTGCCCGGGAGAACAGACGCCATTAAGTCGCTGTCATTGCCGCCTGTGAATTGCTGTAGAATGCAAAAGAAATACAAATTCTCATTTTGTAATCATATCACATCAGGGCTGAGCCAGCAATTTGCACAAACCTGTCCTTTTCCCACCTGCAAAACTGCTTGTGAGGACATGGTTACCTGGTCTGGACAGGCCAGTGTGAGGGCAGCGCTCGGTCACCCCAGCCTCGATCCACCCAGGAGACGGGGAGACGGGGATCCCCGACAGGGCATGCGGGTCCATGCCCGGCCCCCCGCGGCGCTCCTTGTGAGTTTTGTAAAAATGGCGGAGCGGGTGCTGGGCCAACAGTGAGGACAATACGACCAGCTGCAGGGAGGGCTCGCAGTGGCCGTCCTTCCCCCTCCTGGGTTCCTCTGGCTCGTTGCTGGCGACCTCGCTTTGAGAGGACCAGCCCCGAGGTGTCCTCGCGCTAAGGAAAACGCAGTCTGTTCCCATCTGCAGGGCCCAGGTGACGGATGCCTGTCTTAGATGTCACGCTGAAAACAAACAAGAGGATTGTGTTGCGGTCTGGGGAGAATGTAACCATTCCTTCCACAACTGCTGCGTGTCCCTGTGGGGGAAACACAACAACCGCTGCCCTCTCTGCCAACAAGACTGGGTGGTCCAAAGAATCGGCAAATGAGCGTGGTGAAAGGGCTCTTAGTGCATTTGTGCAGAGCCCTGGTGGATCGCCTTACCAAGTGCCCTACAACGGCCAGGACATCCGGAGGACTAAGTCTTCAATAGGAGGAGATGGATCTTTGGTCCTTGAGGACTCATCCAGGGCATTGGGCTAGCATTTTGTCAGTTTTATTTTCAGAAATTCTCTACAATTAAGAAGATAACTTATTAAAGATGGTCTTTCCTATCTCTGTGGTATGTGTCACACTGCTTAGAAGTCTATAAAGGAGGAGAGAACTACAAATTGAATGACCTTTATAATTTACTTATTGATATGTAAGGGGCTGCTGAAGCAGTTCCGTTGGAAGAGAACTTTTGCATGCTTAAGATTGATCAGTTAAAAAAAAAGACAATGTTATAGTAACAAATAAAATGCAGTTTAAAACCAAAAAGAAAAAGAAAGAAAGCTTAAAGAACAGGGTGGCTGTGATAGGTATTTGTCCAATGAAATAAATGTACTGCAATCAGAGATAGATTATCCAGATTTTACTCTGAATTTATGCCACAGTCTTTCACACTGGACCACTTCGGAATGCCTGTGTAATTTAGATAGAAAAAATATACAGATTGGAAATAGCAGTTGATATAAGGTATTTATATATGCATGTTTTCAATGCACTCTTATACTGTATATTTCTGATAGTTATATAAACTTATAAAACCTTAATCCTTCCTACAACAGATAGGTGATTAATAGAAGAATCTACTAATTAATGTTCCTTCTGGGGAAAATCTCATAAGGACAGACAAGGAATGTTCGTGTCCCTGCTGTGAGCACAGACCAGTGCAAAGCGGTGGCTGCGTGACCCCTCGGTGCCACTCAAGGCTGCCTTCACTTCTGGATCTCCTGCTCGGAACGCACACAGCAGTGGGGGCCGAGGAGGCAACAAGAATGGCAGGTTTCATGATGTAAGAATGTCCCCAAAGTGAAATTCTGAACCATTTTAGTACAAGCATGTCACACTCAAAGGCTAACATGGGCCAAATAAACGAGGTGTAAGTTTATGTGGGCCACAAAAAAACAAAAGCTTCAATTTTTATAGAAACGTAGGTTTATTTCGATAGAGACATGCTGAATACAAAGGGCTGAAATAAATAAGTAATTGTTAACATAAAATAATAGAACATTTTAATAAAAATTAATATTTGTTCTTGAACATTAACTTACCAGACACTGAATAATTGCACAAATTAATAAGCGTAACACAAATAAACCTATTTTTCTTGTTCTCCGAAAATGAAATATTTCCTGTTGCGCACACCAAACAAGTCAGTACAAGACTAATGACATGGCCATCAGTTGCTAAAGTATTTGCTGCTAGTATTAGTGGACAGAAATGGTGCGCCTGCACATAAGGTGGGTAAGGGAAATGAATGCAACATGATTATAGTAATCAGTCATCAGCAAACGTTGTAGCTCCTTATTAATAATCCTATATAATAAAAGGCTAGTATGCAAATTGTCCCCTCGACCGGGAGTTTGACCAGGGGGTGGATCCGGCCAGCCAACTGCCCGTGGCCCTGCCCCCTGGCCACCAATCAGGGAAGGCCGGCCAGACTCCACCAGTGCATGAATTTGTGCACCAGGCCTCTAGTTATATATAACAGGATATTATAAAAATTAAATTACAAAATTTTATTAAAATGTTTCTTACATACCATTATTTTGGCTGGGCCACAAAAATATTTGTTGTGAGTCGCATGTGGCATGCTGGCTGCGAGTTTGACATGCTTGTTTTAGTACATTTGGGGCATCAGATTTTGTCAGAAAAAGTAAAATCAAAACAAAAACTGGTTGGGAATTGAAGGTTTGAAAGGCTTCATTGGGCCAACTGAGTTCAGGGGAGAAAGTCCTGAGTGCATTTTGGGACAGGATGGGTCACAGAAGACAGCCAGCTGGACCCCGCGTAGACAGTATTCTATGGCAGCCACATCTGTAGGCTCCCTGTGCCAGGCGCTGAGCGAACCCTTCACAGGCACTGACCTCTCACCGTACATGGAGTGGGGGGGGGGGGGGGGGAGGGAGCTGCACTCTTGTCCATTTAACTGAGGACAACAGAGGAGCCTAGGAATTCAGTGACCCCGGAGCCAGCATTCCCCCCAGGTGGTGAGCCCCCATGCTCGCTTCAGCTGCTGCAAAGGGTTCAGAGAAGCCACCCACCTGCACCCAGGAGAGGAAGAGGGCTGCGGAAGGTGCTTCCCCGCAGTCACCTGGAACCCGGCAGGAGCTGCCACCTGGGCAGGGAGCCCTCTCTACTCCCAACTGTGGAGCAGGGAAGGGAGCGCCCTGTGGAGAGTGCGTCGGGCATGGACACTGGGCATCCCCACTGTGAGGGCAGGGGCTCCCCAAAGGCCAGCTGTTCACTTAGATGAGGGCAGGCCGGTCCTGCCTCGGCCTCTGCGCCCTCCAGACCACAGGTACGCACATCTGGACGTGCGTGAGGGTTCAAAGTGCCTCCTCCTAGACTGGAGATGAGCAGGAAACAATCCGCACCCCAACACGCATGCAGGTGCACACACGCACACACACTTCTCCACCTCGGGAGGGACGGCACGCACACCCCTCTGCCAGCATCTGCCTCCCGCCGCCAGCGCCCACTCCCACCCCTGCCTGCCTGGGCGGGTGAGGGCACGGGTCCAGCCCCAAGCGGGTGGCTCCTTTGGAAGGGCGTCTCTGACCTCTTTACCGCTTTGCTGGGGGTGCGGATAAGCAGTCCGGCTTCTTACCCGAGATCACACGAGGTCTGTTAACACTGATGCTCCCCCGAAAAGAAGAGAAAAGCTGAACTATTTCCTTCCACAAATACCACTTGCTCACCTCACCTCCTCGCAGCCCCGCCTCCGGCTGGTTAGACAACAGTGATGGGGAGCGAGGCTGCCGTCAGGCAGCTGCGCACAGAGTGCCACGTGCGTGGCAGATGAAAGGGAGAGTGATGGCAATTTTGTGTGCTTGTTCCAGGGTAAACACTGGTAAACTGATTACAAGAGGCACCTCCACGGAGCGTCTGTGGATGGAGGATGAGTCTCTGATTACTGGTTTTGTCTTCATTTCTATTTGATAAATTGCATTTAATTGTAGTGTAATTAGGTAGCACCTCTAGCATTAAAAATATAAACCATGTAATAAGATATAATTTCTGAGAAGAGCATAAATTCCGATGACTGTAAATAAAGAGACCACATGAGAGCTCCGTGAATTCATCAGAACAGGTTGGTTTGGGTATTTTTTAGAGAGATTGCTTTGCATAATATGCAACTTTATTCAAAGTGTCAATTCCAGAATTCTTCATGAAAAAGCAATTGAAGAAATCTGCTTACATGCAAATGAATTTTATAATAGATACAATCTGCCCACTAAATGAAGCCTTAGACATTTAAAAATACCCATCAAATTCTCCTCTAATTGCAGCAACTACTAATTAAATCAAGTGCTTAACGAGTTAATCACAATTAAACAGTAAATTTCAAAGCCGCACCCAGTTGACATTTATTCGGGAATGGGCTTGGGTCCTCTGTAGTCCCCTGAGGACATCCCACTGCTTTTTCCTGCATTTCCCATCCCAGGCAGCAAGGTCAGGTATCTGAAAACCGCTTCTGGCAAGTTCCATTGGTCCAAGGATATTTCAATTGGTCTTTTTGATCAAAACACAAGAAAATAACAGTGGCTGCTATTCATAACTCACTTCCATATTCTGTAAAATGTCAACAAAGAGCAGACATGCTGTTGGCAGTAACAGTGGTGACTCCAAATCTTGCTACCAGATGACAGGCCCCGGGGCTAAGGGGCCACTGGGAGGGGCATGTTGGTCCTATCACCCGCTGCTCACCTGTCCTCACCAGCAGGGAAGAGTTAATTCTTCACATTTGACAGAGTTCCAACCTCAAACTTAGTGGGACAAGCCGTGATTCTGGCTAGGCCTTTAACTAACCCTAAAGGAGGACATCGTCTTAAGAACATGTAAGCTGGTGAATTTTACCTCATCATAGATTAACACAATTCGTTTCAGCCACACCTTCCCAACCCTTACACATTCCACTGCAGAGATCACCTCTCACCCAGGCCACCCCCAACAAGCGTGTATCTAAGTCCAGAAGAAACTTATCAGTATTACTTTACTTGATGTTACACAGGTATGTGCTAGTTTATCACTCCTTCTTTATATATTCACCATTTCATAGGCAAACCTCAATTCCGTGACCACCTTCCCTCCCGATTTTCTCCTGTCTGAGAAAACTCCTCTCATACTCCTTTCTCATGTTCTTCATCAATGTGACTATTAATATTTTATATGAACAAGGCTCCAAACGAAACCTCAAATTCTTTTCACTCTATCTTTATGTCCAGATGATCTCACTCAGTTCATGGGCTTAAATTTTTATCTATGCATTGATCACTCCCAAATGCTTTATCTATGGCCCAAATAATCCCAATAAACTCAGATCCACAGAGATAGCAAGAGTTGATGACATCCAATATCAAACTCATCACCCCCCATTTTTCCCTCCAAAAAAAAACTTCTCCCCATTGTTTACTTCCTTTATAGCACTTGCCTTTACCTAATTTTAAGCCAGAAATCAGAGAGGGGCGGTTTTATAAATGTGTGTGTGTGTGTGTGTGTGTGTGTGTGTGTATAACAACTCAAAATAGATTTCTTAATGTGGGGCTGCATTCAGAAAAACGTTGGAAAGCCAAATTTAACAGATATAGAGCTTAGGAAAGTGTCTGTTACATAGTAACTATTCTAAGATGTTAGCAAGTATTATAACTATTGTCTTTAACTCAACATTCTCCTTCAGGCCCTCTACAGAATCAATCCATCACCAAATCCTCTCCTTTTTATTTCCTAAATGTATCTTTATCTCATCTACTTCCTCCAGCCCTCCTGCTGACCGATGCTAAGCCAGGTGTCACTCGCCCAGAACCTGGAACAGCCTCCTACCTGCGCTGACCCGAGCTCTGCCCTCCGCAGACTTTCCCCACTTGCCTCAGGTTGGCCTCCTCAGGAACCAATAGGACAAGCCAGCACCACTCCCTCCCCCAACAGCATCAACAAAACTCATGACCCCATGTATCCCAGCTTCAAGGCCTTGTCTCAGGGACACTGCTCACCAAATTCCTTTCGGATTCTGGGCCTCCACACCTTTCCTCTGCCCAGAACAAATTCGCTCACTGCCTCCCGTCTCCTGCTTTTGTGCCTGACTACCTGCTACCTGTAGTCTAAATGTATAGCTTAACGTTTATGTTCTCCAGGAAGCTTTACCTGAGACCTTTCCATCAGGAGTTTCCACACTAGAAATCATGGCCCACAGCATATTATGAAATCAGTATAGTGTGTCTCTAACCAGTCATTTTTTTTAAGTTGTAGAATGTTACGCCTGGTATGAATTGAGATGAGATGGGATATATAATGCATTCCATGCAGCTAAAGCAAAGTACTTTTTTATAAATGTGTGTGTATGTGTGTGTGGGCGGGAGTTGTGATAAAAGAAAGTGTATTTTTCTTACTGAGTCACATTTAAAAGTAAGTTTACAAACCACTGCCCTAAGTGGCCACCATTTCTGTGTTTTCCTAACACCAGTCTCTTTAGTAAAATGAACACACTCAGGCTGTTATCTATATATCTACAACAAAGTATTTGTCTTATATAACATGTAGGAAATAAAGCAAGCTAAGACAGCCTCCATTCAACAAGGTGTCAAAACATAACCCCCACCAGAGAACAGCTCATTTTCGAAGTTGGGCCTGCGTCACCGAGGGATCCTTTTCTCGGCACCGATTAGGAAGCCATAAAAGGAAGGGAATGATGGATATTTTGCTACAGGTGTTGCTGCCTCTGCGAAGTTCAGGTTCCGCAACCACTGACAACAGACAGGGCTAGCATGCTACCTGCCTGAGATGCGGCACCTTCCCTACTGGCTACCAAGTTATGTAACTCCTTCAAGTTCCTTTTTCTTCCTTCTCTGTCAGCTGGAGGTGACACTCCTGCCTGACTGGGTTACAAATGTTAGTGGGTAACAGGCACCTAGAATGGTGTCTATCAAGAGGAGGGCATTTAATAACATGCTGGCCTTCCTCCTCTCCATTTCTTTCCTTCTCCTGGCTTGGTCTCCTGAAGGTTTCTTTAACATACAATAGATGTTCCTATTTCATACTTTATATTCTATGTAAGTACAATGTCATCAAACTGAGTTCAAGTACAATATAAGTCAAGCCAATGGCTTCATAAAGCTTCTTTCATTTTTACTCCACCTTCTTTATATTTTCTCCTATTCTCCTATTCATAGCTGAGCAGGACACTTGTTTACACCAGTCTCTCCCGATAATTCCAGGATTCACACTCAAACATTCCGTCAAGTTCAGAAATCTGGACCCTTTCCCCTATTAATGGGACTGTTTACTACTCAATAGGGGAGCACTGTCAGGGTCCAGTAGATTATGTCCATTGGTGAAAGGAAATATAGTATGTCTCAGAAAGAAGGCCCTATGATGGCTCTACCAGAATGTGCTTTATGCAGCAACTGAAGTAAATATCATGATGTGGTTGACCTAACAAAGATTTACTATTTTACTCCACCTCAAAGGACTATAAAGTCTACCCCCAACATTTCTTAGAATGTCCATGAAATTCTATACAGATAATTTAACAAAGAAATGAAATGGGAAAGAGGTAGTAATTTGGGATTTAACAACTCGGTGAAAGTCGTAAGACTAGAAGCAATTCCAATACTAACCGACATCTCATTAGTTGGGCATAGATAACTGTACTTCGAAATTTCAGGGGTGGTGGGGGCTTATACAGCTTGAGTCTCTTCTGTACCACTGGTTTCTTTGATCTCACATGTTCCTCAACATGGGAGACCTCTAGAAGAAATGAACAAACACGAATTAACCACAACGAGTTCCCAAATATCTCCCGAAGCTCGTATTAAAGCACCAAGCATCTCTACTAATTCTTTAAATGTTTTTCCTGCCTTTCAAATAAACCTCTGTATCCAGACAGGCCTCTGTTTCTGGGTGTCAGAAAGAAAAAGGAGATTGAGAATAACAGCTTGAAGAGACATGACTTTGAAAGCAGCATTGCCTTTGAGCAATCTAGTTCTCAAATGTAACAACCTTGATTCCCTCAATGTGCTTATTTCATAACATGTTGAAACATTTCTAAAGCCTGGTAACAATATTTATTGTAGTATATTCCTTATTTTAGAAAGTGTTAGGCATTTTTCACTTGAATAGGCCACATATTTTTAAAGCTGCTGTATTCCTCTGTATGTTAAATGGATTCATAAATAGCTTAATGCTTCATCATTTAAAATACTTTTATTTTATTTTTGTTATATGTTGTCACCAACATTTCATGTGGGTTCTGGAACTGTCAGTTTATACAGGAAAAAGAGATTATTATTTGGTCTCGGTTTTCTTAAGTCTATAATAACCAAGCAGATGTCTGCTATGTGAACTGAATACAGAATTCAGGTATATAAATAAATTTTGGGTTGAATTAGAAAACAAATATAGTATTTTTAGTTGACTTGTTAAGTCATTAACATTATCACAGTATACATCAACCAGATTCATCTACCAAACATACTTTATTTTAATTGAGTTCTCCTAAGTTCCACTAATCACACTAGAAATCAGAGAAGCACCAGAATCATCATCCTACGTAGAAATTTGACAAAGTTCTCTTTTGTCAAAATGTTGAATTTGAGGAGATATATATATATATATATATATATATATATATATATATATATCTTCTTTGTTTTACCAAAAACTGGAAAATCTCTTAATTTGTCAAATACTGTATCCAATTATACACAAAAAATACTGGTTTTTGCTAAATTTTGAATTAAATTTTCCCAACAAAAAAATGAGACTGATCAAAAGTAAATTTCTTAATTTTTGCTACAATTCATTTCAGGAGTAAAAGTCAGATCTCTGAAATGTATGCTTTAATAACTGTTATATGTTTGAAAACTAATGATCACACAATCTATTTTTGTTTGCTAGGTGTCTAATAGATAATTTTGGTTGTTTTCTCTTAGTTCTGTTGGCCTTAAACCATCTTCTATCGACATAAAAATTTCCACTTTCTCTTTTAAGGAGAGTAGAAAGAGGGAATAAAAAGAACATCATTGGCATTTATACTAGGCATCATGCTACACACTATATTTCTTACCATATTTAATGCTCCACCAATATATATTACAGAAAAATAAAAAACAAGTTATATGTAATAACAGTACATTTCAGTCATTTGCAAAGACAGAGTTTTTAAAACTCTAGATTTCTAAAATACGATTTAAAATTCTAGATTTCTCAACATCAGTTTCATCACTGGTGACCTTTTGGTGTTATGCTAAAATCATAGAATATAAGTCACTTTCATTTCTTATCCTTAGTAGCAATGAAATGTGTATATTTTAAATTAATATTTCCTTACTTCTGATCTGCTGTTTCTTTTCAATCATAACGAATTTAGAAAATTAATTAAATTGATGACAAGATAGGAAAACAGGATTAGGCTAAAGGCCCATCTCTAAAACCACATAAGAAAGAAAATGTCATCTGTCATTTTAATTTATTGTCCCTTATCACTTAACTATCAAATGATATAGTTCTGACATTTAGAAGAAAGACGATGGGCATAAGAAATGTCACGGCTTTTTTCCCTCCAAATACCACTTTATTTTCAGAAAGCGTAACAACGGAAATGCAGGTGTTGTGTAATTTGTTTTTCTTTTCACACCATAAGCTTTGCCTGGAAACTTGCAGCAGCCAAACTTGATATCTGTTGCCTAGCAACCATCTGACAATGGTAAGATTTAGGTGACCTGGATATATATCAGACTGTTAACCCTTATACAGCTGAATTAATTAAACACTTACAGACTCTTAGGGTTCCTAGGTTAGAAAATATATTGAAGTGAAATTTAATTTTAACTGTCAACAATTTAATTAAGTTGATTTTCTTATGGTAGGAATTAAAGAATTGTAATAAACACAGTAAAGAGTTTCTCAAAAGAGCAATAAAATATTTTTTTAAAACATAGAAGAATGGCTTGCATGTTCGTATCTGGTAGGCTTCAGATTAAATGCCCTGAGTGACTCTTCAATGGAAGCCTCAGTTTCCACCTTTACCATCCCACTGATATGCACACACATTTCTCCACAATCTGAATGTCACAAAAAATTCGGAAAAATAAGATCATTGACATTAGTTCAGTTTGTCAATGACAGACATGGCCAGTGCTTAGAACAAAGCCATGAAGCTGAACAAGGAGATGTTAGTTAACCTGCTAAGCATTTGGGCAAACACATTAATCTCTCATGTTAATCTGGAGCAATAAAAATTAATAATTGCTAATAATAATAGTTACACTTCTAAAAAATACAATTACTGGATATATTGTGTAAGTACTCGCAAATGAAGATAAAGAGACAAAGAAGAGAGAGACTAAGTCTTTGCACAACAGTGACGTTTAAATAAGTACAATTCTTGAGGCTAAAAAAATAATAGAATGCTTTGCTGAACTCTGACAACGCTGTATCCTTAAAATGTTAATATTCACTTGTAGGGCCCAAGTGTTCAGAGTTCTTCCAAAAATTTAAGTAATTATAAATAGAATAATTTTCATCATGTTAGTCAAACTATTAAATCTTATATGGGTTGAAAAAGGTAAAAACAAAATGTGTGTGTGCATATCTGTTTGTATAATAATTAAGAACAAAAATAACTGAGCACTCATATATTTAATTTTTTAAATTATGAACATTTATCATTAAGGATATCTTCTTATAATAACTGAATAAGTTTATTATAAGAATCCAATTACACCCTACCTGGTGTATTCAGTGGTTACAGCGTCGGTCTGAGAACCAAAGGGTTGCAAGTTCCCCGCCCTTGGAGGGGCGAGTGTGGGAGGCAACTGATTGATGTGGTTCTCTCACATCAATGTTTCTGTTTCTCCCTGTCCCTTCCTGCCTTCCACTCTCTCTAAAATAAATGGAAAAAAATATCCTCCAGTGAGGATTAAACAAAAAAAATCAATTTATTAAACCCTGAGTAAAAAAGGAGACCCATTTGTAAATGGGCTATTTGCAATATTGGAAGATGGTCCCTACTAATTTCAGAGAAAAACTTAGATTCTCCAAGGATAAAGGATAGTACAGTTGATTGCAAATGTTTATTTGAATATATAAAGAATCTATTTAAAAACAATAAAATCAATTTGTATCATTCAGTTAATTTATAAATTATAAATGTTATTCAATTGATGGTTTCTAACGCAACGAAATATTTTATTAGAGTTCTTTTAACAAAGTTTAAATGGCAGAACTTGAAAGCTAATGGGAGAAAATGCAACCATATATTCTAAGAAATTTGCCTCAAATGCAAACAGAAAGGATGTAACTAAAAAAACAATCAGAATCCAGTCAGGATGTTTGTTGTTATTTTTATTACAGAGAGAAAAGAAAATATTCCCAAAGATGGAAAGGAAGAATAGGACAGTAATAATAGTGAGGAAAAGACAGAGTTAACAGAAGGGGAGGGTGATTATCGTCCCTGCCGTGCACCCCTAAACATCACACCCTCTGCGCCTGCACACACCCAGAAGCACAGAGAGGAGCAGAGCACCCATCCTGCAGGACAAGGAGGGGAAGAAAGAACTTTGAAAGGACGCTGACTTTACTGCAGGAGTTTTCCACTGAGCAGGACCTCTGAATCCAGTGTAGGCTTTGCAACCACAGAGCTGTGTGAACTTGGGCAAGTGACTGAATCTGTTCAAGACAGGATTGTCCTTGTCAATAGCAAGGAGTCGGACCTTGCTACAATGAAATGACATGATGACCGTTGGGCTCTTCGCAGAGTGCCTGGCACACAGTAAGTGCACATAAAAGGGGGAGGGAGGGAATGGGGAGCTGCAGGGTGGAACAGATATTTCGCACTGATAAATACATTCACGGATAATCTGATGCTCTGTCAATAAGAAATGCAAGACACTCTCAGCACTGACTCCACTCAAGTTGAGACTATTAACTCATTTATAGTTTCAAAAACCTTTGTGAAGTAAATCCAATCACTGGTACCTACTCAGTGAGAAACCTGTGACTAAGATAATTTTGGGACTTATTACCGTTGACTCACCTGGCAGTTTTTAGATTGAATCTCGTGCCACGCGGTTTTCCAGGCCCTCAGTCTGCAGAAGTCAATAACTAAGACAGAGTGAAGGCTGCAGCCCAGCGTGAGTCTTCTCACTGGGCCGCTTTATGCCAAAGCCTCAGAGCCTTCCCGATGCTGCTTTCTAACTGGAAAGAGCAAATTGATTGCCCTTTTCCCTGGTGGTGAGCTACACAGAATTCCAATAAGGGAGCTGGTTTTAATCAGCATAAAGAACCTAAACCACAGATTGAGTGCCTTTAGTGTATAAATCCCCAGGGAAAGTTAATGAAACCAGAATGTTGAGGATTCTTACATATATATTCAGCCATAATTGGCCAGGAGTAAATGTTGGTTTCGTGCAAGCAATCAAGCTAAAATAATTACGCTGTTTCAATGCTAGTAAGCATTCAAGTAGAAGGTTAATAGAATAGTACATGCATTCAACGCATGTTCATTGAACACGTCCTAAGTACCAGAGTGTCATCCAAACTCCTAAGTTAGGAGTGACAGAGGTGAGGGTGAGCAGGAAGAGGTACAGATGGTCCTGTGCGGGCGTCAGCAAGCAGACAAAGGAGGAAGCGGGTGCTGGGGAAGCAGATAAGAATGTAAGAATGCGATGTCATCGGGACATGGGCATGGACATTATACTTGAGTGCAGGGCATCCAGGACGAGAACAGGTGTGATGGTTAACTTAGTCAAACGCACTGTGCTTTGGGCCCAGATATTGTGTTAAACATTATTCTGGTGTGTCTGTGAGGGTGTTTCTGCGGGAGGTTAACACATAAATCCAGACTGAGTTAGCAGACTGTCTCCCAATGTGGATGGGCCTCATCCAATCCTGGGAGGGCCTGGATGGAACAAAAAGGCAGAGTAGAAAAGAATTCACTCCCTCTGCCTGCCAGCCTTGCGCTGGGACATCTGTCTTCTGCCTTTGGACTCAGACCGGAATTTACACCATCAACTCTGCTGGGACTTCTCAGCCTCCATAATCATGTGAGCCAGTCCCTTATAATAAACTAGGGGCCCGGTGCACAAAATTTCTTGCACTGGGGCAGGGTCCCTCAGCCCGGCCTGCGCCCTCTCGCAGTCTGGGGACCCCTCCAGGGATGTCTGCCTGCCGGCTTAGGCCCAGGGGGAGTGGGCCTAAGCCGGCAGTCGGACATCCCTTTCACAGTCCGGGACCCCTCACTCCTGTCACCACCCCTGCACTTGCCATCCATGAGCCCAGCTCTGGCTGAGCGGCACTCCCCTGTGGGAGGTCACTGACCACCAGGGGACAGTTCCTGTGTTGAGTGTCTTCCCCCTGGTGGTCAGTGTGCATCATAACAACCAGTTGTTCTGCCATTTGGTCGATATGCATATTAGGGTTTTATTATATAGGATTACATATATATTCTTCTCAATGACCGTACCAGGTGACACTGGGATTCACAGACAGGTGTTTTTGGCCACCAGACCCTCATGCTTTTCTGGACCCTGCTGCTGTTACATGTGTCCCGTAGCCTCATGGGAAGGGAGTGACTCTGGTCCTCAGGTAGCTCAAAATCATACTGCTGAGAAACTATTGAGACAGGATAGGCTTTGGAGTGAAAAAAATTGACTTTAAAAATTGTGACAGACATGTCAAAATTGATGGCTTACTGCATAAAGGAAAACAAAATAAGTGCATGGTCAGTGATAGTCGTGATGTCCAAGTGAGGAGCCCCAGCGGAGTTTGGTCATGACAGTGGTGGGACGCTGCTGTGACTGGAGAAGGCATGGAGGAGGTGTGCTCACATAACCTGGGACGCGGAAGGTCATCTTATTTGACAAACAAGAGTCCACAGAAGGAAAGCCCCTCAGAGACACATTGCTGACTGGATTCTTTCTGAAAGAATAAAATACCATTGATATTATGAAATACTGGGCCTTTCAAGAAAATTTCCATATATTTTTAAATGATCTGATGGTAGTTTGAAATATGATATCAAAATACGGTTATTTTTAGTTGCATTTAAAGGGTAAATTATTGGAGAACTTGGCCTAAAATAATGAACCTCAGTGAAAGGCCAGGTCTTGTTTACACACAGGCAGAAGCAAGGTGCACAGCTGCACATCCAGGGCTCAGGGCACAGGCTGAGCCAGAGGTTCCCAGAGCAGCTGAGATCCACTGTGTGGGAGAAGCTTCTAAGGCTCAACGTGAGTCTAGTTCTGCTTATTGTCACTGGATTTTAAAGAGATGTCCCATGAAACAACAGTAGAGGCCAAGACCTTCCCACAGCTGACTTGGACAGGAAAATGGACGGACCCTCGGGCGAGGAGAAGAACAAATCTGTGTCTCCCAGGCGAGTCAGATGCACGAGCCTGGAATCTCTGTCAGGGTGTATTATCCGAAAGCTACCTGGGGAAACACAGGTACTTTAATGCAGGGGTCCTCAAACTTTTTAAACAGGGGGCCAGTTCACTGTCCCTCAGACCGTTGGAGGCCAGACCATAGTTTAAAAAAAAAAACTATGAACAAATTCCTATGCACACTGCGCATATCTTATTTTGAAGTAAAAAAACAAAACGGGAACAAATACAATATTTGTATTTGCATGTGGCCCGTGGGCCGTAGTTTGAGGACCCCTGCTTTAATGTGTCATTATTCCTTCGTTTGGGGGAAAATAAAATTGTAACCCTAAATGGCTCATCTCTTATTCTAATTAAAATGGGACAGCTGTTGGGATTTCATTTTAGAGCAGAGGTTCTCAACCTGTGGGTCACAACCCCTTTGGGGGTTGAACGACCCTTTCACAGGGGTCGTCTAAGACCATCGGAAAACACATATATAATTACATATTGTTTTTGTGATTAATCACTATGCTTTAATTATGTTCAATTTGTAACAATGAAATTGGGGATCACCACAACATGAGGAACTGTATTAAAGGGTCACGACATTAGGAAGGTTGAGAACCACTGTTTTAGAGGGACTAGACCTTCACAGATCAGAGGTGAGACAGGATATCTGCTTTGCTCTGAACATGCAATGAGCTGCCCCACAATGTTAACAAAGCACCAACCACAGGACCCAGTAGACTTGCTTCCTCCAGCGACTCATTAGCAAATATAAACATCCCACCAGCTCTGCAATCACAACTTCAGGCCCATCCGCTTGAAGATAAGGAGTCAGTAATGGTGACACCATTACATTGCAACATAAGCTTCCATTATTCCATTAATTTTCCTTAACTGTGCAGGAGTGTAATTTAGTTATTCTTAAATTTCTAATCTAAATTAATATTAAAGACTTTTAAATGCAAAAAGAAAATGTCAGTTTTGTCAAGGTTGCACAGGTGTTTGTTTTTCTTTAAAGAAACACAAAGAAGAAGATTATTTTTAAAAAAGAGAACAGAATTTAAACAGCCATACCTAGAAATATCTAGACGTGCATATATTTTACTAGGGGCCCAGTGCACAAATTTGTGCCCGTTGAAAAGAACTGTAGGCCCAGGGGTAGGTCTCGGCCCATCCTCTAAACCCCTGCCTGCCCCCCCCCCCACTGTGGTCCCTGGTCCCCTCTCTGCCGGCAGCCCCGCTCTTGCTGCCGCTCCCACATGCTGACAGCACCAGCCCACTTGCACCTGCTGACAGCACAGAGCAACTGGGACCAGCACCAGCAGCGGGTGCGAACTGCAACTGCTGCCCCAATTGTCCCTCACGAGCAGGGGGAGGTGGAGAAGCCCTCAGGGGCAATCAGCGCTGGCAGCCATCGCTCGCACCTGCTGACAGTGCCGAGTGATCGGGACCAACACCAGGGGCCGACAGTGGGTGCAATCAGCGGCTCCAGCACCAGCTGCGGGTCAAGAGGGGCCGTCACTGGCAGCGGGTGCAAGAGCCGGCTGCAAGAGGCGGCTGCCAGCCCCGATTTCCCCTCAGGAGCAGGGGGAGGTAGAGAAGCCCTGAGGGGTGAACGGGGCCAGCAGCCGCCACTTGCACGCACTGCCAGCACCGAGAGATCAGGGCAGGCGCCACATGCAGGCAGTGGGTATGAGTGGTGGCTCTAGCACTGGCAGCAGGTGCAAGCACCGGGCAGGACAGTGGTGCACTAGAGCAAAGAAGTTTCAGTAACAACCAGAGGCTCACCCCAATGACAGCGACGGGTGCTCCGCCTTGATCTGGCACCCCAGTTCACCTGCTCCACCATCCCGCCGCAGCCAACACCCACCATGTTCCATGCTCTGCCGCCTGTTGCCGATGCCCACCATGTTCTGCGCGCACCCCCTGCACATATCATAGTGACCAGTTGTTCGGTTGTTCCGCTGTTCGGTCTATTTGCATAGTAGGTTTTATATATATATAGAAGATAAGGTGAGTTGGTATTCATCCTTGCTTTGCCTCATTTTAATGCATTCAATGTTCCTTTCCCCATCAGTTCATTCCAATGCCCAGAGTTGTAGTGTTTTTTGTAGAAAATCTCTTGACATTGCTACTTTGCCTAAATAACAGGGAGAGCACAAGCCCACCAAAAAAAGAGGTGGGGGGGGATCAAAGAACATGACATAGTAAAAACAAACACAGTTTACTATCCTTCTGATAATTTCACATTTTCAAACTCCATGGAACTTGCTTGCCTCTGACAGTTTGACCTGGTGAACCACAGCATGCTCTTGTTTCTCAGTGGTAGAAAATTTCAAACGTACACAAGTGTGAGAAACAGTACACTGAGCACACATTTTATCTTCTACTTAACAATTATCCACATTTGTCAATCTCAGCATGTCTCACATTCTTTGATACATTATAGTTTAGGTTTAAACTAGATCCCATAAACCCAAGGGTTTAAAATATTTCCCTTTCATTAAATACTTGGGTTTATGGGATCCAGTTTAAACAAAATGTTACATATATAAAACATTTTTATGAATAAATATTTATGTTACATACATGAATTATATAGAGAGAAATAGCTCTATGCATATACAACTACATATAATGTAATGTATATACTTATATATTACTACTAGAGGCCCAGTGCACAAAAATATGTGCACTCGGGGGAGGGGGGGTCCCTCTGCCCGGCCTGTGCCCTCTCGCAGTCTGGGACCCCTCTGGGGATGTCCACCTGCTGGCTTAGGCCTGCTCCCTGGGAGATCAGGCCTAAGCTGGCAGTCAGACATCCCTCTGGCAACCCAGCAGCCCTTGGGGGATGTCCACTTGCCAGTGGGGAGCAGGCCTAAGCTGCGGTCGGACATCCTTAGCACTGCCAAGGAGGCAGGAGAGGCTCCCACCACCACCACTATGCTGGCAGCCGTCAGCCTGGTGTGGCTGAGCAGAGCTCCCCCTGTGGGAGCGCACTGACCACCAGGAAGCAGCTCCTTCATTGAGCGTCTGCCCCCTGGTGGTCAGTGTGTGTCATAGTGACCAGTCATTCCCAGTCATTCTGCTGTTAGGGTCAATTTGCATATTATCCTTTTATTATATAGGATAGAGGCCTGATGCACAGGTGGGGGCCAGCTGGTTTGCCCTGAAGGGTGTCCCAGATCAGGGTGGGAGTCCTGCTGGGGTGCCTGGCCAGCCTGGGTGAGGGGCTGAGGGCTGTTTTCAGGCTGGTCACAGCCCCTTCAGGGTGGGGGTCCCCACTGGCGTGTCTGGCCAGCCTGGGTGAGGGGCTGATGACTATTTGCAGGCTGGTCAAGCCCCCCAGTGGGGACCCTCACCCCATGGGGGTGTGGCTAGCCTGGATGAGGGGCTGAGGGCTGTTTTCAGGCTGGCCACACCCCCTTCAGAGTGGGGGTCCCTACTGGGTTGCCTGGCCAGCCTGGGTGAGGGGCTGATGCCTGTCTTCAGGCTGGCCACGCCCCCTGGTGACCCAAGTCCCAGCCTCTCCTTTTTTTCTTTTTATTTCTGGGATTTATTTATCTTCTATAATTGAAACTGTGTAGCCTTGAGCGGAGCCCAGTGCCGGCCAGGAAGCTTGGCTTCCTCCATCACCGGGGGCAACCCAAGTCTCCTGCTCACTGCAGCTCCATGGCTGTTGCCATCTTTGTGATGGAGTGATGGTTAATTTGCATATTACTCTTTTATTAGATAGGCTATATAACTATAGGTTAATATATATCTACACACCCCTATATATAACTATATATACTGTATGTATGTATATATGTATAAATATATCTCTATGTATAAATATATAACCTCTACCCTCATGAATTTTTATATATATAGCTCTATGTGTATATGTAACTATATATAATGTTAATATATACTTATGTATTACTATATATAAATACTCCTACATATAGCTATATATAATGTGTGTGGAAAATGTGTATAAAACTCTATGCATAAATATATAACCTCTTCTTCCTTACAGAGGAAATACTTAGTAGATGCCACCTTTAATGGGACAACAGAATATAAGAGTTCTAGTTCGGAGACCAACACAGCACACCGCGTGAACCCATTCACGTCACTTACATTTTACATTTTCTGCCATCACTGTCCTATTTTCTAGGGTTAAGAGATTAAAAAGTACTTCCAGATCAAAGATCTTGTGATTTCAAGAGACTACATTTTAGTTGTACGCATACCTAAATTACCATTATCATTTGAGATCTTGTTCTAATTGCAATGCCTCTGTCACAAAATTTTAATTTTCCTTTTATTAAAGAACACAAAGTTAAATTGTTCAAATGTGCATAATATATGTTAAACTAACAGCAAAACTGGTAACCAGGAAGTATGCTGTACACCCACCATATATAAAATCTATTTTTATTATTTCCCAATGTCATAAGAAGAATTCTTGAAGAATGGGGTATAAATTTCTTCAATCTCTTCCATTAGTAATATGAGACTGCAAAAAAAAAAAAAAATGTGTAATAGAGGAAGACTGACAGTCATGGCAGGAAGCAAAACACTGAGTGAGTGTCCCCGAATCCAAGGCCACAGCACTCTCAGACCCAGACGAGCAGAAAAGACTTCACTCTGAAGACGCCATAACAGCTCAGAACTAGAATTGGTGCTGGTTTTCTGAGTGGCAGTGACCACAGATTGAGTGGCTCAGAACAACACAAATTTTTACCTTACAGTCCTGTAGGTTGGAAGACTGACCCGGATCTTCGCCTGAAATCGAGGGGTCAGTGGGCTGCCTTCCTTTCTGCAGGCCCCAGGGCAGCAGCTACTTCCTGCTGCATCTCGTGTGGGCAAAGTTCAGTCCCAGTAGTTGTAGGACTAAAGACTAGAGTCCTATGGCGCTCAACATCCTGGGCCACTCCCAGCTCTAGTCATCTCTGAACCAACAATAAGATGTCAACGCCTACTCGCATGGCCATCTCTCTCGCACACAGCCAGGAAAGGTTCTATGAAAGGTATTCGACAAATAACTCATGATAAAGTTGGAAAATCTAGAATATTCCCCCAATCTCCAGGTCCATAGCCTTAATCACATCTGCCATGAAGGTAACACATTCCCAGGCAGTGAGGATTAGGGCACGAACATCTTTGGGGAGCCATTCATTGTTCCATGTACCAAAGAACTGCATCTTCAAAATCAGCAGCAATTGACCCATTCCCCAATTTCCAAACTCAGAAAGGGCACCTCCATTGCATACAAAATAAAATAACCTCCCATAATACTGGGCCTTCAGGGATTGGAAAGATCAAAGTGGGGGAAATTGTGATTTCATGAAGAGATTGCCATTCACTCATCTGTCTTTTATTTGTTCATTGATTCATCATCTAATAAATGTTTATTATGGCAGCACTATCCCAGCCGATAAGGAAACGGCTATCAATAAAGCAGACATCACACCAACCACCGTGGAACTTAGTCTAGAGGTTGGTACGGGTATTAGCTAAACACTTGCACTTGGAACGTGTATCTTGGGGTTTTTCAGAGCTGTTGCAGAAGGAACTGACAACACTGGCATAGATGTTGTCAAGGAAAATATCCCTGAGCAAGTCACATTAAGTGGAGAAATAAGTAAGAGTTTCCCTGAAAGGTTGGTGACAGGGGAACTAAGACACTGAGGACAAAAAGAAGGAGTGAGAGACGGAGAGAACAATGTGTGGGCAGGTGATGAGTGAGAAAGAACATGGCCTGCTGCAGGAGTAAGTAAAGGGCCAGAGAGATAATACGAAGACCAGGCCGCCCTTCATATCTGCAGAGTCCAGGGAAGACTCCCACTGCTGACCCCTAGCCAACTTTCCTCCCCCCCCCCCGGACCCATCATGCCCTCTGCAGGCTTCACACACGTGTGTACACACTGCAGTCTACATGTCTGAGCTCCTGCACCCTCCCCATGTGGCCACCTCTGGGCCACTGCTGGGCAGAGGGGGCACACACTGGTGACATGACTGCCAATGAGCAGACAGGTTTGGGAAACAGGCCCCTGAAAGCCCTAAGGGTGAGCTGGGCCTGTTTGAACTCTGGGGTCAATGGGGTGCCTCCTCTTGACCTGCAGATTCCTTCCCCCAGGAGGCGGAAGGCTGAAGCGCGGCCCTCACTCACAGCGCACGTGGACGCTCCTGCACACGCAGAGTTAAATTCTGAGCGCTATTAGCAGTTTTGTTTCCGTAAAATGACTTCAACAAGCGGAACATGCACTGTCAATACTGAATGCAAAATGCTAATTTGCTAAGTCAGTTTTGGTTTTGCAAGTGAATGCTAGCTTTTCTTTTCGTTTTTGCCAGAGCAGATGCTGACTAAATGGCTATTAATTGATTAGTGAAAATAAAAGAGACATATGTGAGACTGCACACTATTAACGACTAAGGATAACCCGGTATGTGTATCATGACCCGTTACCCTTGTTCTGCCACAGGACCGAGTGGGGTCCCCGGCACGTAGTACACAAGTAATTAATGTATGTCAAATGCCACCGGCTTACTATTCAACCAAAGGCAATATTTCCATCTTAGTGCAGTGTTAGTTATTCAAAGAAAACTGCCCCGATGCCAGCTCTGTGCCATCTAATCTGGGTTTGGAGCCAGCGTCTTCCTGCACAGGGGTCCCTCCTGCAGCAGCGCCGGCACTGACGCCCGAGTATCACTGCCTCGCTCTGTCCCGAAACCTCATCATCGGAAGCCGCTTTACCCTGACCCAGCTCCCATAACCTTCTCTGTTTGCATGAACCCACACTAATTTCCTACCGATAATTCTAAAAATAACTTACAGAAAATATAAAGATATACAGGAACACTGATTTAATTATTCACATAATTCTTACAATCATTTATCATCCAAACTTTGAACATACATACCCCAGAGTCACTAGCCACTGTTCTAATAATATTTAGGAATTACTAAAAAATCCTAATGTACTCATAAGGATTTTACATTTTTTCAACCATTAAGTACAATTTTTCTCTTTTCAATCACTTTTCAAGGAAATCAACCTATGATACATATCTTTATACTTCTCATTATAAAGAATAACACATCTCTTTGAAAAGTATAGACTGTATAAATGTAATAGTGAATATTTCCTATAATCACAGCATTAAAAAGTAAGAGTCAACCTTTGTTAAAATTTCTATTAAGTATCCTTTCAGAACTTTGTCTATGCAATTATAAATAAAGGGGTTTATTTTGATAAAAAGCAAAACTACATTAAAGATATTCTCTGCTTTATTTTCTTCATTGTTTGTATTAACATATACAGCATGCATTTTTGCAGATACATATATATTTATGCATACATATTTCCATGTCAAATACACATAATTCTATCACACTCAACTTAACAGCTGTGATTCATTATTACAAACAGTATTGTTACAAATAATTTTATACAGTATAGGAAAAGATTGAGAGCATGAACTCCAAGGCCAAACTCCAGGGATTTAAACCCTGGCTGGGTCAAGTACCAGCTGTGTGACCTTGGACATGTTGCTCAACATCTCTCTTCTTCAATTTCGTATGTAATGTGTGGATATTTATAGTACCAACATCAAAGGGCTGAAGAGAGGGTTACTAAAATAAAAAGTGATTAAATGATGCATGGCATATGCTAATACTTTGCTACAATAATTAAAGTAATAGGGAATAAAAAAAATAGAAAATATCATGAAGCCAAAAGTTGGTTCTTTGAAAAGATTAACAAAAGTAAGAACACTTTAAGTAAACTGACCAAAAAAAAAGATAGAAGGCTCAAATTACAACCAATAATGAAAGAAGGGGCAACCTAAGGACCTTACATGAATAAGAGAGATGGTAAGTGGATACTATGCAGCTGTATGCCAACAAGTCAGATTAATGTCTCATGAGAAGAGCCTATTACTAGAAAACATACTACCAAACCTGACTCAAGAAAAAAGAAAAAATCAGAATATACAATAACAACTAAAGAGATGGAATAAATAATCAAAATCTTCTGATAATTCTAAAACCCATGCCCAGATGGCTTTACTAGTGAATTGTACCAAATACTGAAATAAGAATTATTCTGATACCAAAAATAAAGATACCACAAAAAGTATGCCCCCATATTTCTCATGAATATACACAAAAACATCCTCAACAAGTTACTAGCAAACTGAATCCAGTTTATAAAAACTGTATATGAAAAGAATTACATATTATGACCAAGTGAGATTTATCCCAGAAATCCAAGGTTGATTCAACATCTGAAAATGTTAGTGTAATACACTTCATCAACAGAAAAAAGGACAAAACCACAGGATCATCTCAATAGTCACCGAAAAAGGATTTCACAAAATCTAGCTCTTTCATGATAAAAAAAAATTTCAACAAACTAAGAAGAGAAGAAAACTTCCTCAACCTGGTAAAGCATGTCTACAAAGGCCACAAGAACCTCATACTTCATGGTCTGTAAACAATATCTCACTGGAGCTATTTCAAAAGGTATCTACTATGGAGTTGTGTCCAGCAACCTTTCCAGACCTTTTGTATATTGTTTGGAGGTTCTCTCTCCATTATTGCTTTTCATTATCTTACTGTTTAAGGGGACCCCTAGACCAAAGGTAAAGGGAAACACTCTTAATAGTCATACTAGTTTCATTCCTCATTTTAAAGGAAAGCTCCTAACACAGAAGCAAGGCAATTTTAAGTCTTATGTTTGCCATAAATTTTGGGAGAGACCCAGGCCCTTCCTTCCATCTCCATAAAGAACTTTCAGAGGCTAGCCTGGACTACTGTCTTCCTCTGTGAGCGCCCTTGGTAGGCATCGTCTGCTCACGGTTGTAAAGATAAGAACCTTTTGTGTTCTCTAAGCGACCTTTGAAGGCTAAGTCAATGCCCATAGAACTCCCCAGACCATCCCAGCATACACTGGGCTACCTCACCTTGACCTACCCACACCAGTCACTTAGCATGTAGCCCTGAACAGATTTCAAACAGCTTTTGCAGAATTATCAATTATAATTTATGTATCTTTAAGAATTCCTTCTTTTTACCGCAGCATAGTATTCCATTGTGTAGATGTACCACAGTTTTTAATCCACTCATCTGCTGCTGGGCACTTAGGCTGTTTCCAAATCTTAGCTCTGATGAATTGTGCTGCTATGAACATATGGGTGCATATATCCTTTCTGATTGGTGTTTCTAGTTTCTTGGGATATATTCCTAGAAGTAGGATTACTGGGTCAAATGGGAGTTCCATTTTTTGTTTACGTATCTTTAATAACAGGACCTTGTTTCTCTAATAAGCTCGTGTGGGCATGGCCAGCATTTGTATTTCCATGAAGTTTTCACACAAGCCCTCACTAAATATTGGCCAATATTTAGTCTTTTAAAGGATGTACAATCATTCCATGCGGTGTTTATATCAGTGATGGTGAACCTATGACACGCGTGTCAGAGGTGACACACAAACTCATTTTTTTGGTTGATTTTTCTTTGTTAAATGGTATTTAAATATATAAAATAAATATCAAAAACGTAAGTATTTTTTTTACTATGGTTGCAAAGATCAAAAAAATTCTATATGTGACACGGCACCAGAGTTAAGTTAGGGTTTTTCAAAATGTTGACAAACCGAGCTCAAAAGGTTCACCATCACTGGTTTATATGGTACCTATCATCCTTCCATGTCCCGTGTAGGACGTGTTATTTTCAAAGGTGAGGGAGCATGAATTGGGAGCCCTGGGTTACCTGTTGAGTGAGCCTGGGAGGAGAGGTTCTGGGTTCTTGTTAGTTAACACAACGTCAACATTAGCGACCAGATGGTCTTGGAAGTGAGGGCCTGCGTGTGCCCGTCCACTGGAATGAGGAGCATCTTGTTTTTCTGATGCGTGCTTTTTGTTTAATTTGTTTATTCCGCTGGAATGGTCAGCTCCTTCACTCCAATGTTGCACAGCCACAGGTCGAAGCAATTCCAAGGCGCTATTTTGGAGGTAATTCAGGCCTGTACTGTTCATTTGAACAACGAAAAGGCTGAATCATCCAACTAGTGCTAATAGGACTGATGTTAGTACCAACGTAGAACCTTCCCAATTGTGTGCTACTGATCAGACAACTAACCCGCACCCACCTGCTTGGCCATCCTTCTCCGGCTCAGGACTTTCCATGAATGACGTGTGTGCAAGACCCAAGTCCCTCTCCCTCCTGGGCACTGCTGACTTCAGAACAGCCCGGCTCTATCAGCACGCTTTGTGGGGCTAGAGTCTCAGACTTGTCAGGTCTGCCAGTCTCACCATAAAAATGTGAGTGACATCGTTAGATGAAATAGTACATAAAGGAAACTTCAGCAATAAAAATTAATAGTGTATCCACTCTCTGCCCAGGGTCTGCTGCTTATTGAATTAGGCCGGTTGCTGAGGATAAAATCATAAAGCTTACTAAAGGAAAGTGACGTAAAAATATATTTGTTTATGACCGTTCAATACCAGGAGGGGAATCAAATCTGTGATTTGAAAACTATTTTTCAAAAATATACCAGAATTCAGAATAAAAAGCCATTTACCTTCACTCCGTAGGGTATGTGCAGGCAGCAGGAATGCGGCAAAGCAGCTCTCCACCACTCGCAGTGTTTCAAGGTGAAAGAAAATCCTTGTCGAGTCGCAGCAGTGAAAGGAGACGAGGGACGATGATGAATGCGCTGCTGGCAGGCCAGAATAAAGCTGACACCCAGGCCCTCCCGGTCATAGAAGGCGCGAGAACCTATTACCTCTGCGTTCTCATTGCCGACTGCCTGTTTCTAAAGTACTGTGGGCTCATGTTTAAACATGTGCCACTGTTTCCAGCACCAACGTAGAATTATGGAAATTGTTGGTGAGCCATGTCACTGATGGTTCCTACTGCTCTTAAGCACATAAATTCCTTGGTTTCCCCAGTAGTCGCTTAGCAAGTCCTACCTCAACGCTGTTCACACCTGTGTCTCACACAGTTAAGGGGGCGAGGGGGATTGACGTTTCTAAGGACATGAAACATGGCCACATGGAATGCCAGGAGGGTTACTTGGATAACAGTGCCTGTCCTTGAACAAACAACCAAACACAAGCACAACGTCCTTCGCTGAAATCTTTCACCTGACCAACCGACTCTTCAAAGTGATTTCTTTTCTTACCTTTGATCCACAAGTTTGGGGATCACAAACCGTGTCCCCTCTGACACGGAATACTTCTGTGCCACCTTGGGATTGCTCAAATGTGAACATTCATTATTTCTAAAAGAGAATTAGAGTAGTGTTAAGAGAGAACTCTCACCCTACTGAACTGTACAAATTAGGGGAACAGCAGCTATTGTGAGAAATGTATCCCCAAATGGCCCAAACGATGTAGACTATTTTGTTTTTCACACTACAGTACTGGACAGGTGAGCCTGTTGGCAGGGCAAGTCTCCCCCATGGACTCATTCAGGGACCCAAGTTCAAGGTCACGTACTGCGTCCATCCCCTCCAGACTTAAGGGGAATGAAACAGGAGGACCACACCAGGCCTTGGGGACAGACTGGGCGTGACATGCCATGCTGTCGCTCACAGGCACTGGCTAGAATTCAGCCACTAACACTTCTGGGGTCAGGGGGTAGGGGGGGGCGGGGGGCTACAAACTCAGAAAGCAAAGGGAATACTTATTTTGAGGAACAACTAGTTGCTTCTCTCACAGATATATAACTTAAACCTTTGATATGTTTTAACTTGATGAAAAATAATTGTTCATTTTTATTGAATTTATTGGGGTGACATTGATTAATAAAATCATATAGGTTTCAGGTATACAATTCTATATACATCATCTGTCTATTGCAGTGGTCAGCAAACTCATTAGTTAACAGAGTCAAATATCAACAGTACAATGGTTGAAATTTCTTTTGAGAGCCAAATATTTTTAAACTTAAACTATATAGGTAGGTACATTGTTATTAACTTAATTAGGGTACTCATAAGCTGGCCTTTCCTAAAAACGTCCTCAATCTGATTGAGGTATGTTCGCTGAGGTCGACCCCTTCCAACTCTCCCATCCACACTCGTCTTGTATGCTTGTTTCGTCTATCTCCTTTCGTTCATCCTCTCTGTATGTCCAAACCATCTCAACATACCTTTCTCAATCCTCGACACTACATCTTCTTACACTCCACAACGTTCCCTAAAATTAACTTAATAAACTTAAAGTTTTAAGTCTTAGTTAAACTACAGGTACGTTGAATAAAACTTGATATCATACTTAATAATGATATTTATTGATAAAATTAAATTCCTTTCAATATCCATAAAATTAAATCATGACAATGACTGACAAACACTAATGTGAACAATGGCCTTGCATCTCCTTGGAAAGTTTAGGTAAGTCAGGTTTGTATGTTGTTGTTTTTAATTTTAGGCACGATTCCAGGTTCTCATCAATAAGACGACTTCTCAATTTACTCTTGATAAGGTTCATGCTTGAAAATGATTGTTCACATAAATATGTAGACCCGAATAAGGAAAGAACAGCAAACGCTAGTTTTTTCGGTTGATTATATGAGTCAGGAATACTACTCCAGGTGTTAAAAATCTACATATCTTCCTTTTCCAGGTTTTTCAAAGCAGACCACTTGTGCTGTGAACTAAGCTCACATTTGTTTTTCTCCAATATTCCTATAGCAGCACAAAGACGTTCAAATTCTGAGCTCTACAGTTCTTGGTTTTTTAAATCCAGCAATTGCATTTCAAAGTTGCCAATGTCAATATTAAAGGGAGAAAAATTTAATTCTGTTACAGTAGCATTGAGAGACATTTTTAACAAAGGTTAACGTCGTCGCTTTGCTGTTTCTGAATTCCTGAAACTTATTGAGAAAAGCTTCCCTCATATTTAAAAGTGTTGTTTTGAAATAGCAAATGTCAATATCAGAATTGTTTTCTTGGCGATGTTTCAACAGTCTTGGAAAGTGAATCAAAGTGTCTCTTTCAAAATCTTGAGCAAAAAGAGATAATTTGTTTTCGAATGAAATAACTTCTTCTAACATCGAAAAAGCTGTTTCCTTTCCCCTGTAGTTTACGATTAAGCTGATTTAGATGAGATGTAACGTCTACCATGAAATAAAATTTTTGGATCCACTGATCATTAGTTCAGGATAGTGAACACCCTTCTCAAGGAGAAATGCTTTAATTTCTGTTAATAAGGAAGCGAAACGTTTCAAAACGTTTCCTCTTGATAGCCAACGTACCTTGTTATGCAGCAGCAGATCTGCGTACTCACTCTCCATTTCAACTAAAAATTCTTTAAATTGGCAATGATTAAGAGCTTTAGCTATAATGGAGTTGATAATCTTAATCACCAATTCCATAACTGTGCAAATTTCTTCTGGAAATGTCTGCACACAAGCGCTTTTTGATGAATGATGCAATGGTAAGTAAGTATCTCATGATTAATTTTTTCTTTCAAAATAGCAACAAACCCGTTTCTTACGCTGGTCATACTTTTCAACCCATCTGTTGAAATTGAGACAATTTTATCGAGTGGAATATGATGTTTTTCAATGCACTCAATAACAGCATTTGCTATATCCTCTCCACGTGTTTGACCTTTGAGTGGCAATAATCCTAAAAGTTCTTCTTTAGAACCTGTAGATGAAATAAATCGTACAAAAAGTGAAACTTGTGCTGTATCATTTATGTCATAAGACTCGTCAACTGCTATAGATAAAGCTGAAACCAATTTAAGATCTTCGACTTGCTGGTTGGTTATATTTGAAGACATTTTGACTGTCCTACCTTCCACTGTTTTAGCAGACAATGGTAACTCTTTAATTTTTTTTTAGAATATCTGCTTTGTTCTTAAAATCCTGAAATAGCTCTTCGGATGCATTTATAAAACAACTTTTTATGTATTCGCCATCTGTATATGGTTTTCCTCTCTTAGCAATCTCTTAACTAACAACAAAATTTGCAATATTAACATTGTTGGAAGATTGCATCCAGTAATTAAATACAGAAGTTGATTTTTCTTGACTCTTCTGAAGTTCCTCAACTGCTTTCTTCCTTGCATCACAGACAGGATACTTAGTACTATATGACACGTGTGTAGTTGTAAAGTGACTCTCCAAATTTGATTTCTTGTTATGCGCCAATTTTTCCTGACAAATAAGAGGTCGGAAAGCCATTTAAGTTTTGAATAAACGCAAAAGTCTCGGTCCATTCAACTTTAAATTCACAGTTTTCGTCTTCCGTTTTTCTTTGCTTCTTCTTTGTAGCCATGTCAAACAGGGCACCTAAAAATATGTTTCATTTTATAATAATAAAGCCACCAACACAAAATGATTACAATTCTTAAATTGATGACAAAAATACCTGTAGGATTTGCAGCTGGTTGGAAAAACACAGGTAACTTTATGCTTGGAGTAGGTACTTTTGTCACCTGCGTGTGATTTGCGGACACAACTAGCACTAACCACTGCACATGAGACTGCCGACTGGCTCACTCAACTCGCGCATGAATCGCACGCGCCTCCCGGGCACTGCGTATCCCACGGCCCGCCTGCGCCTCGTCTCCAGTCGCCTGACCGACCAACACCTCCTACTTCTTCTAATGCCACGTCTTCAAAATAGACTCGCCCAGGCCGAAAACCGACTTCTGAGCATGGGCCACGAAGTTTCAATCGCACTGTACATGCATGCCCACACGTGGTATTTTGTGGAAGAACCACACTCAAGGGGCCAAAGAGCCCCGCATGTGGCTCGCGAGCTGTGGTTTGCGGACCACTGATCTATTGTATTCTGTACGCATCACCCTGAAAACCTGACCAATTAGGTAATTTATAAATTAGGCATAAATTCAGAAGACTCTGATGTATTTAATTTTCATAATATAATTTTCAAAATTATATTTATGTAGCTCATAATATAATTTTCAAAATTATATCTATTTTTCAGATAAGAAAACTTGGGCTCAAGGGTATCTGTGACTTAATCTAAGGTCCCAACTTCACCTTGTCTTTAACTACAAGTTTAGCTTTTCTACCAGACATTTTCAGAGTCCCCAGTAAAATTTCAAAAATACTAACAAAGCATTGTCTACTTGCATCAAACCTGCTTATTGATCCTTCCTTCCATCAATACCCCATGCTAACCTAAGCCAAAAATTGCTGCAGAATAAATATGTTCCAGAATTTGAGAAAATATATGAGAACTTGACCAAATACTACAGATACATAATAGGTACTCAAGTACATTTTTCAAACATTGTTCTGACATTGTAACGAAGATGGTTTTGATGGTGAATTCTCCCAAACATTTAAGAAGGAAAAAGTACAAACTATAGACAATATCCTTGCCAAAACATAAGCGAAGACAATACTTCCCTTTTATACTTTTGTTCAGCCAGTATTACATCAATACCAAAGCAGACAGACACATAAGATCAGAACACTACAGACCAATATCCCTCATGAGCAAAGAAAAATTATCAACAAGACATAACAAAGTAAACATAGCAAGGTATAGGAAATCTAATATGCTGTAACCAAATGGGTGCATGGAGAGACCCAGGAAATGCGAGGCTGACCAAACATTCTAAAATCAACCAATACAGTTTATCATATAGACAGACTAAAGAAAAAAGCCTAAGATTTTTCAAAATATGCATAAACAGCATTTTATGAACTTCCACATCTATTCATGCAAAACAAGTAAACATCCTCTTAGCAAACTAGAAATGGATGGGCACTTCAGGTAGCCTGGTAAAAATTTTAAAATTACAGCAAACATCTTCTTTTATGGTAAGGACTGACTGTTTTCCCCAAACTGTAGGAAAGCAAAGATGTTCACTTGCCCTAATCCAACATCCCACCCACAAGGCAAAGGAGAGGCGCATATAGGTTAGACGCCAGGAAAAAATAAAACTGTCACTACACATAAATTGCATGAGTATCTACTCAGAAGATCCTATTGAATCAAAAAGCAGGAGGCAGGGTACCTAGGACAATCAGTGAGTTTATAAAGCCACAGATTATAGAACCAATACACAAATGTCAATAGTTTTTATGTACTAGCAATAAGAATTGGAAACTGGAGTTTAAACAGTAACAACACGTTGGGAGTTTTAAAACGATCCAAACTGGCTCCCAGCTTCCACATCCCTCCTCGTTCCCATATCAGAGCCGAAGCCTCTGCTGAGATAGTAATTACGCTGTTCCAGCTGCATTCTCTGGCCTCAGCGTCATCACTGTCCTTGAAATAACTTCCATGCAGCACCTTGGTCCTCATAACTGTACCAAGCTCTTGCTCCTAAGCACCATGTTAGCTTGCATGTTCCCATGTCTTATGTCTGTCTTAGCATCTTGGCTGCTGTTCTGAAATTCCTCATCTGGGATTCTGCTCCATATACTAATCACCTACTATGATCAGGGCATGTTCCCTAAATGCCAGTTTAGAATTTAAAGAGGCTGCTGGGACAGACTTTGGGGTTCTGGTTGTAAGGACTCCTGGGTATTGTTCTTCCTAGATTTTCATTTCCAAATCTCATCCTCATTCCCAATGAACTATCCCTCTTCTTCGTTTTGCCCCCTTCTCCATTTTCTTTCCAGCCCTTCACTCAAATTTAATCGCCACCTTCTACCTGTGAGAGGGGAAAGCAGGGCAGTGTATCAGCATTGGCTGGGGACCATGGACTTGATGGGCCCAATAAGGTCACATCCAGAATGAGGAGAGGCTCCAGGTGCTGAGTCTGGATGAGATGGTGGCCAAGGTGAACACAGACATGAATGAGGCAGCTCCTTTGCCTCCAGGTAATTTCAGACCTGCAGCTCCCAGGTCCTTAGAAAACGACTCAAAGCATGAGGTCTCACTGCTATAATCTTGGGTAGTAAGTTCCCCTCCCCACTTCTGGAGAAATTAATATAAAACTCTCACTCCTGTCTAAGCCCTCCCAATCTCTCTAAGAACTTGGTCTCTACTGAGACAAGCCCATTTGCTCCACTCTCAAGAAGAGTAACAGAAGCATTGTGGGGTTACAGTTTTCTTCTCTTGTAGATCCGATTTCAGTAGGCAAGCTAGAGGGACTCAGAAAGGGAAAGTGCCCAATCTGAACCCTGGGATGGGCACAAACTTTGCCTCCTAGGTAGGATAAACTTCACCTCATACCTGCAATTATATCAAAGACAACATAGAAAACAGATGAGCCCTGGCTGGTGTGGCTCAGCTGGTTGGAGCATCATACTGTACACCAAAAGGTTGCAGGTTCAATTACTGGCCAGGGCACAAACCTGGGCTGCAGGTTTGATCTGGGATGTTTTCACTCAGCTGGCGTGGCTCAGTGGTTAAGCATCAACCTATGAACCAGGAGGTCTCGGTTTGATTCCTGGTCAAGGGCACATACCCAGGTTGCAGGCTCATTCCCCAGTGGGGGGGGGGGGGGGGCGGGGGAGGAGGCAGCTGATCAATGATTATCTCTCCTCACTGATGTTTATATATCTCTCTCCCTCTCCCTTCCTCTCTGAAATCAATAAAAATATTTTTTAGAAATATATATTTAAAGAAAACAGAAGAAAGGTTCTTCATTGATGCCAATCCATGTGATTATTTGGATATGCAAATTTGTGTGTAGGAGATAATAAACCTTGAACACCTCATTAAGTTCTCGGGTATTTTCCACAAAGTAATAATAGTTACAATAGAGTAGTTCTTTATTACAGGATGTTTGAGTAAAGTGAATTTACTCAAAATTCACTTATTTAAACCAATCTCAACAACAAGAATTGGCAGAAGAACTTCAATATTCCTGCTCTGTATCTTTCTGCATTTAACTGGACGATCCCATGCCATTACATTAATCTACCCTTTATCCTACAGAGCCCAGATGCCAACAAGCACCTTCCCTTGGAAGTCTCTTATTATCGCCCCCATAGTCATTAGAATCTAAGCCTTGGTCTTTCTCTACTGACCATCTGCCTCTCTGGATTTATTATTTCTAGTAGTCCCACCATTATTTAAGTAATGACATAAAGAAAGTTATTTAATCCCCTTTCAATTATCTCTTTCTTTTACCTATCCCACCAACAAACACTCTGTCAACTGAAAAAAAAAACTTTCCCAACCCATTCCCTCATTTGTATTCCCATTGACACTACCTTGGTCAGGTCTCTTGTACTCCATTCTTTAGCTATTGAATTCCCTCCAAACCAGTCTTCCTGGCTTCAGGTTTCACTCCCCATCAATCATCCAGTCTCCACAGCCCTCCCACACAAATGGAAGGGACTTTTTTCACCCTAATAAAAGCTTCCAGTGGCTCACAGCAGAAAGTACTCAATGTACATTTGTGAAATGAAATATTAAATAGTACTCAGGTTGCCCACCATGGCACTCTGCAAAATGAGAGGCACGCAAAAACTGAAGTGCATCTTCCCATTGATGTTAATGTTTAATAGATCTTGAAAGAGGTCTGAATGCATAGAAATCTAACTATTTTCCTCATAAAGAAGGGAAAGAGAATCAGTTCCTAACATATTTCTGAACAATATTCCAGAGTGCAGTTGCTGCAGAGGATTGTGGGAGCCTCTGCATCCCCGATCGCTAAGAGAGAGGTACCTCTCCTTTTCCCTCTCCCTTTCCTTAAGAGTTGTCTGCTGGTTCTCAGCCTGAAGAAGATTCTACAGTCCTTACTGGTCATTTTCTTGGCGTTACCATATTTTGAAGCACCGTTAATCTAGTTTTCTGTGTGTGAGCTTTCTTTTTGTCCATCTTAAAAAAATTTAAAAAATTAAAATATGTTTAATTTGTAAACTAGACAAGAGTTAGTTTACAGTGTCCAAGTCCTTCCAGCAGTCATCTCTTGTAGGGATGCGCAGGGTCATGGCCAAGACCTGTCTGCAGCAGGAATAGGCCTTCTTTAAGTATGCCAGCATCTCTTGGAAGGATGCGAGTTTAATGAATCTTGGAATGAGTTTTTCATTGAATCAACAAGGAGCTCGTCGTGCACTGTCTTCTGCTGGTACTTCTTCCCATAATTGTCAGACAATAACATTGGAAGTCCAGGTTCACTCCCCCTGTCTTCTCAACACTGTGGAGATGCAGGCCAGGCCAGTGACATTTTGTACAGCTTTGGTCTGTTTGCTAGAGACTTAGATGAATTGAGTGGTTACCCAGGGAACAAGATAACTCCTGAGAATTTTCCCCAAATCTTTCTACAACTTAAAAGGAGGAGCCTCCTAGGGATGACTAGGAAGACAAAAGGCACTTTAGAAGAGATAGCTTTGATGATCAGGGTCCTAGTCTCAACCAGTGCTTGATGATGACCATGGAAGCTGTTCTCAAGTATCTGGTTATTATGACAGAATGGATTATGAAGATGACAGATTACGAGATGGAGAAAGGGGTAGGAGTGATTCATTTTTTGGTGAGACCTTGCATAACTATCATAAATTTGACAGTGGGTATGAGAGAATAAGACGTGGTTCTGGCCCCTTACAAGAAAATTCTCTCTTTGAGAAAATGAGGGCACTCCTCCAAACAGCAATATTGAAGACTTCCATGGACTCTGACCGAAGGGTTATCCCCCCCTGTGCTCTGTATGTGATTTGCCAGTTCATTCTAATAAGGCGTAGAGTCAACATATCAATGGAGCAAGTCACAGTCTCCCATGCTAGCTGCTTCTTGAAATGTATCCAGAATAGAACCCTGACAATGATACAGGACACACAGTGGGTTATCCCTTCATGTTGCAACTATCTACAAACCCAGTACCAGGAATTTTGGGGCCTCCACCTCCCTCATTGCATCTTGGGGGACCAGCAATTGGACCAAGAGGAAGCCTGGGTGCTGGAAATGGGAACCTGCAAGGATCAAGACACATGCAAAAAGGTAGAGTAGAAACTAGCCAAGTTGTTCACATCATGGATTTCCAATGAGGGAAAAACATGAGATATCAATTATTACAGCTGGTGGGACCATTTGGAGTCATTTCAATTCATCTGACTTTAAATAAAACTGATGAGGTATTTATTGAAATGGCAACCACAGAAGATGCTCAGGCTGCAGCGGATTATTATACAACCACACCAGCATGAGTATTTGGCAAGCCAGTGAAAGTTCATGATCACAAGAGTATAAAAGAATAAAAAAACCTGAAGGGAAGCCAGGCCAGAAGCTTGATCAGAAGGAGGAGCTTGGATGTGTGAGACATCTCAGCACCTTACCTCATTCTGGCTATTCTGACAGTGTTGTCCTTACGCTTGCTGAATCTTATGGGAAAATACAAAATTATATACTAATGAGGATGAAAAGTCAGGCCTTTATTGAGATGGAGACAAGAGAAGATGCAATGGCAATGGTCAAACACTACTTGAAAAAGGCCCTTTGGTTTCAGAGGAGACATGTGAAAGTTGGCCTATCTAAAAAATACAAAAAAATTGGTATAAGGATTCCTAACAGAGGCAATGACTTACTGAAAAGAGATAAATCCTGAAAAAAATCTTATTCTCCAGATGACAAAAAATCTCTGACCGATAAGAAACCCAAAACTGATGGTTCCCAGAAGACTAAAAGTACAACTGAAGGTAAAGACAAGAACAGGCCCATTTGGGCTAAGCGAATAGAACGTTGACCTTCATCCTGAAGGGTCCGGGGTTTGATTCCTGTCAAGGGCACATACCTCAGTTGCAGGCTCCTCCCCTGTCTGGGCCCCGGTCAGGGCGCATGAAGGAGGCAAACAATAGATGTGTTTCTCTCACATCGATGTTTTTCTCTCTGTCTTTCCATCTCTCTTCCAAAATCAATGGAAAAATATCCTCGTGCAAGGATTAAAAAATAATAATAGTAAAATAAAATGAAAGAACAAGAAGAGAAGTCAGGTGAAGATGGTGAAAAAGATACAGAAGATGACCAGGCAGAACAAGAACCTAGCATGTTTCTCCAACCCGAAGATGAGCTACTGGTAGGTGAAGCAGCAGCACCGCTAGAAAGTGGCCGTTCAGTGGGAGATGAGAAGATCTTGCTAACTTAGATGATGTGACTTCTGATGGGAAAAAGGAATCTCAGACAAAGCTATGAAAAAAGATGGAAATGCGAGTGCTTCAGCTGCAAAGAAAAAGCTTAAAAAGCATCGTTTCCCAGGGAACATGGAAGGTTTTGTCACTCTAAATGAGGCTGATAACGAGGAAGATTCAAAACTTCAGAAACTTCATAAATCAGGCCTGGCTTTTTCCTGTAATATTCAGGCACGTCACTGCCTTTGTTAAATAAAAATACACACACGTGCGCATACATTCATTTAACAAATAAATTAACTTTATAAACATAAAATTGGAATTATGCTTCTTATAGTATTCCATGTAAGATAAGGAATGTAAAATTCAAAACTAGACTAGTTTTTCTAACTTTTAAGGTAAATTAGGACAATAGAAATCCTTCATTAAAACTCTATATACCTAAAACTCAAAACAGATAAAAAATAACACTAAACAATTTAGTCTAGTAGCCAGTTTTATAATTCCCAAAGGAAATTACAAAGCCAATTACTTGGGTAATATAAATGCCCCAGAAGCCAGTCTCAAGCATAAGAATAGTAAAATCAATAATACTACACAGCAGAAAGAGGAAATTTTTTTTAAAAAAAATTCCTTTTCTTCAATTTTCATGGTTCAGGTTATACCAGTCATACATGATAGTTATGTCATTTTCTCTCTCTAACCAACAATGACCGTTTTTGCAGCAATGAGTTTTGTATGAGGTCAAAAGCAGTGTGAATGGTTCTGTAAGAAAAGTTTTTTGAACAAAGTTCATTTGAGACCATTTACTCCCACAGAGGCAGAGAACTGTTCCCATTATCCACACGAGCCTGCCTTGCTGCCGGAAGTGCAAAGCACAGTGGCTGAGAGTGATGCAGGTCATTAACTTCGGACAGATGCCAAGACGGGAAGGTCAGGGAGTTGCGCGATGTTCCATTATCTGCAGCCCGCAACGGCCAGGCAATCAAGGGCAGATGAAAAGCTTGAGTCTACTATTAGGGATGATTACATGGCACACACTCCATTTCTACTGTCTTCCCTGGGGTCAATCGCATTACCCTGAAATGTGACAAATTTTATGCAGAATGTGCCATAAGCATGACTGCTTTAGATAAAACCTGAATGTGGGTTGCCTACGACATGAATAACTAGCCATTGATGCCAACTGACTTCTTTGGCATGACCAGTGATGCTCTATATTTAGTGAAAAGAAACCTGATAATGTCACCAGTCCCAGCCTTCCCATCACCACAGGCTGCCACTGAACAATCAATATGGACACCGAGAATGTCCAGTTGGGACGACACAACCCCTGGTACTGCCTCCTCATGCCCCATGGGGGATGGCATGTGAAGGCAAGAACCACAGTCTTCCCTTTGCAAACCTCATCCTAGATATGAGCCATGAATATTACACGGGCTTTCAAAAGGAAATACAGTTCGTAAAATGTAAGGAGTGATGGCACAGGAAGAGCAGCATACTTAGTAAAATCCATCAAATAACTTAATGGTTTTACAAGATCCTCAGTCTCTCCCTCTATAACTTCTCCCTGTCAAACATGTACATTGTTACTTCATTTAAAAAAATGTTTTCAACTCATGCTACCAGTGGTACTAATATTCCATTTCTAACACTCCATTCCAGCTTCTTTTATGGCTCTCTTCCTCACTGTTCTCAAAACCCCACGCCCCAGATGTACCAGACCAGAGAGAAACCCTTTCCCACCAGGACCAGCTCCCTCATTCCTGGCCTTGAGAATGCTGCTCTCCACGTGAGAAGTCTTCCATGCTTGCCTTCCGTTCTTAACTAACTCACCATTGCTTCTTCTGCCAGACCATCCAGTTGAGTTGCACTTCCTACCTCCTGTTGTATCTTATTCTTATGTCTGGCTCATCACTTTTCATGCGGTATTCCATTATCACATTATCTGATGCAAGACTACGGAGTACAGGAACTGTGCCAATTATCTCCCTATTTCTGGCCTAAGCACAACCTCAACGCTCAACAGGTACTGAATACTTAATGAATAAATAAGTAAAAATAAATAAAATGTATTCAAATGATGATTTCACTGTGCTTTTGATGCAGAAATTCTGCCTCTAGGGATTTACCTGAAGTAGTCAGTTAGATAACTAATGACGATGTCACAGGGGTCCCAACTCTTATCTTGGTTGGTGGGTATATACATGTCCACTACATTTTCCTTTCTATATTTTTGTATATCTGAAATACAACCTGATTAATTTAAAAAAATAAAATATATAAGACATGAGAAAAGCCACACATGAAAATATTATTTATAATAGTGAACAATTATTAAAACTAAAGTACATTTTAATGAGATATGGGTAAAATTAATTTATGAATGTAAATTAAAGTCATATAAGTATTGAAAATGATGGTTTAGATTCTCTCTCTCATGGAAAAATGACCACAATACATTACTCAGTGGGAAAAACAAGATTACAGAATATTAATTATATGATGACTCATCTACTTTAAATTGTGTGTTAATACAAAAGATTCCTTAAAGAATTTTTTCTAAAAGGTTCATTGTGATTAATTCTGGATGGTAAGATTTTAGGATCTACACATAGTTTGCTCTAAACATGATTTAAATGTTTTTAAAATAGTTTGTTCATTTAATACTCAGAAAAAATATTTTCATTTGAAAATCAATTTCTTTAATATATTGTCTTTTTAATACTTCTTTTTAAAATCAAAAGAATTCCAAAGGGTGTTTTGTTACCATTATTGTAGGTTTTATTTTGATTTTTTTGTTTCCTTTAAATAACTAATGAACTATAGTGAAATATAAACTGAAGAACACATAACTTCTAAATAAGTATATAAAATTTTCTCATTCTTTCCTCTTCATGTTATAATCAGAAAGCAACATCTTCTGTGTTGATATCTACAGCCCACATTTCAGAAAGAGGATTAGGAGAATAAGGAGGAAGGAGAAAATGAAGAGTTAATGAGACAAAAAAAAAAAGGCTGACATATAAACATAGAATAAGAATTCTCAAGTTTACTCAGTCTTATTCCTCTTTAAATACTTCATGAAAAATATGGATTTTCACCAGAAAAAAATGCCTGTATCTACACAAACAACTTTGGTGGGTCCACAGATTCCATGACGCACCTGGGTACCTCAGAACAAGAAAGCCAGACCTAGAGAGACGAAAAAAGCCAAGAACATGCAGTGTCAGAGCCACAAAAAGGGAGCAAAATCTACCTGCAGATGATCTATGAGGCAAGCTTTCCTGTGTCCTCACAAACAATTTCAACACCGGGGGTGTCTGTACAACTTCAGACAGGAGTCCACACAGACGATCCATCCTATGACCATGGCTAAAGGGCCACACTGCTAGCCGGGTGCTCTCTATTGAGTTCTCACAGTGGCGTGGGTCAGCGCGCAAAGTTCAAATGCAACTACCTCCCAGCCACAAGTAGGAGGTGGAGCAGATCCTCCCCCTCTGTCCTCGGTGATACCCTTATTTACCTGACACGCTACCACACCAGGTGGATGTCTGAAGAATAGAAACTGAGATCCACATCACACGCCTCTTTCATCCTTCTTCCCACAATCCCTCAAGACTGGGAAAGAGAGATTTCCCCTATTCTTCTTCCTCTTCTTCCCATCAAAATGTTCCCTGTTTAAGATGGAGTGATCCAGCCTGCCAAAGGAAACTTTTCCCATGCTTAAAGAGAAATAAACATTGAAACATTAATCCAAGTACTGGCCTGGTTTGCAAGGTGAAGTACAGATGTAAAACCCTGTGGAAGAATCTGACGTCTCTTCCCGGGTTCATGGATGCTGAGGGGAACTAGAGTGAAGGAAGGCTCCCAAGGTCAAAAAGGGAATCACAGAAAAAACATAAGCTGTGCGAATTGTCTAGGTGCCATGTCAACTCCCCTGTTGCCTCTCCTCACACTCAGATGAATTAAACACCCAGAACAGTCATCATACCGTGATGCCCTCACGCTGTCACAAGATGACTGCATGCACAGTGGGTGCGTGCAGGTGGGCAGGGCTGGGCTTGATGCTGCGTGCAAGGCATGGAGCCTGCCAGGGAGTCCCGCCTCCTCCAGGTTCTGGGCATGGAGCGGGGAGGAGGCGGGTCCCCCGGCTCCATGAGAGGAGGCCTGCCTGGGGGTCTGGCAAGGCCTGTCTGGAGGTCCCCTGGCTCAGCAGGTTGAGGCCTGCTTGGGGATCCCCTCAGCTTCGAGTAGCGAGGCCTGCCTGGTGATCCTGGGGGTCCCGCCTCCTGGCTCCACGTGACGTGGAGGCAGGACCCCCAGCTCCAGCCTACCTCTTTGGGGCAATCCATTGAGGAACCCTGGATGGGTGGGCAGGGCCTACCTCTTTGGGGTGATTGATCATAGGGCTCCTGCACTGTGACAGGGCACAGGCCAGGCTGGGGGGACCCGCCCCCCTAGTGCACAAATTTCATGCACTGGGCCCCTAGTGAAAAATAATAGAAGTGACCCCATCATCTGCCCTTCTCTGCCTTCCCACCCCTGGCCTCTGCACGAGGGGGTGGCTGTGCATAGCCCAAGCCAAATTCCTCCTAAACTAGAGTCCAGCTTGCAACACTCAATTCCAGGGAGTGATTTAGTGCTTTATGTAGAGTCTCTGGGCATCACCTTGATTAGAAGAGGGGATCAATTAACATTATGTGAATTAGTTTCAGTCTATGTACAAAATTATACAGCCCCTCTCCCAGTGTCTGCCTATCAGAGCAGAGCCTATTTTCACAGCTGTGTCTCTCCCAAGGCTCTTCCAGCAGAATTACTTCCTTCTGAGATGCAGGGAGAAGAGACTCGGATTGTCTTTTAGCTTGACCACTTTATCTTCCTTAGAAAGACAAGCTTAATAAATCAGAACATTCTCCTATCTGAATCCTGTCTACCCATACGCCGTTACCTTTCATCCATGAATGTGTGTGCTGCCTGAACTCTGGACAGTGGCATGGCCTTGACCTCCTTTTAGTCTCTAGGGGAAATTCCCACATGCAAATTAAACTCCCAGCTCACCTTTCTCATCCCAACTCACTCTTCTAATCACCCTCAGAAGATCTGATGTTCTGTGAAGACTGACATTTGAGAGCAGTGACAAAGAAATATCAGTTTGCAGGCATTGGAGATTGGGGTTGGGAGATGCTCCTGTATACAGTTAATAGTGAACGCAGAGAAGAAAAGCTTGTTATTGGTCAGGGTAAGCTTGAAAGGGCATTCAGGATGTCTTAGTCCCTTTGAATGGCTGTCACAGAATACCACAGATGGGGGGAGGGAGGGAGCTATGATCTCACTAATAAGTGGAATCCAATGAACAAAATAAACCAACAAATAAAATGGAACCAGAAGCATAGATACATGAAACAGACTGGCCATTACTCAAGGAGAGAGGGTGGGGTTAACTGGATAAAGAAGGTGAAGGGCTTAGCTGAAGAATATATATGCGTTCCCTATGGACACGGACAACAATTTGGTGAAGGCCAAGGAAGGGGTAGGCAAGGGAGGATGGAGGTGGGCAAATGGAGGTGGGACTCCTGCAATAAAGTCAACACTAAAAAAAAAGTTAAAGATAGATAGAGAGATAGATAGATAGATAGATAGATAGATAGATAGATAGATAGATGATAGATAGAAGATAGATAGATAGATAGATAGATAGATAGATGATAGATAGATAGATAGATAGATGATAGATAGATAGATAGATAGATAGATAGATAGATAGATAGATAGATAGATAGATACAGACATTTGCTCCTCCCAGCTCTGGAGGCTGGGAAGTCCAAGGTCAAGGAGCTACAGATTCAGTGTCTGTGAGGAACTGCATCCCACAGAGGGTTGTCATCTTCACTGTAGCCTCACATGAGAGTAGGAGCCAGGGCTCTCTCTGCCATCTCTTCCATAGAGAAGGAATACCACTCAGATCTCTGTCCTCAGGACCTACTCACCCCAAAGGCCCCACCTCCAGATACTGTCACATTGGCGATTAGGTTTCAGCATATTAATTTGTGGGGTGAGGGGGAGTAGCTCCTGAGGACAGGGATCTGAATCACCCAGCCCATAGCAGCATATTGGAAAAGAGAGACCAACTTGCTGGGACGGGGTCTGCAAATTGGTCATCTTGCCAAGAGGCTGTGCTTCCTAGTGGCGGGCTGTTGAATAGTGAAGCAAGTCGCTTGGCTCTGTCGAAACACCTAAGCTTTTCACCAGCTTTGTCACTAAATCCTTGTGAGAATTATTCAATTTAGCCCGGCAAAGTACCAACTCATACATTTTCTAAAAACATGTAACACTTTAATGGCAAATTTTACTTTAAGGACAGGTATCCCACCCCTACTACCCTCCCCACCCCCCAAGCAACTGAGCTCCTTTGAAGGCAGGGGGGAGTTTGACCATGACTGGGCAACGCTAAGTGGTATACTGGTATACAGGCGTGCCTGAGGGGGGAGAGAGAAAGGAAGGAGGGAAGGAGAGAACAAAGAATGGGGAGAGTTGCCCTGGCTGGGTGGGTCAGTTGGTTAGAGCATCATCCCATACACAAATAGGTTGCAGATTCAATTCCCAATCAGGGCACACACCCAGGTTTACAGTTTGATCCCTAGTAGGGGTGACGCATTCGGGAGGCAATCAATGTCTGTCTCTCTCTCTCCCTCTCTCTCCCTATAAAAATCAATAAAACATATCCTGGGAAGAGGATTTTAAAAAAAGAATGGATGCCCTAGCTGGTTTAGCTCAGTGGATAGAGAGTCTGCCTGTGGACTGAAGGGTCCCAGGTTCAATTCCGGTCAAGGGCACACGCCTGGGTTGCAGGCTCGATCCCCAGTAGGGGGCATGCAGGAGGCAGCCAATCAATAGTTCTCTCTCATCATTGATGTTTCTATCTCTCTCTCCCTCTCCCTTCCTCTCTGAAAGTGAATAAAAATATATTTTTTAAAAAAAAGAATGGAGAGAGAGAAAGAGAGAAAGGAAGGAAGGAACAAAAGAACAGGGAGGGAGGATGAATAAGTAAATAGTTGACAGACATAGCAATGCTGCTCCCTGACTTCCATGAAGTAGTGAATCTTCTATCAATTGCTGACAGAACTCCTCAGGAAGTAACTGAAGGAAGAGAGAAAAAACAAATATCCCTTAGGCCTGTCGTGTTCTGAGTATCTGAGGATGGTCAGGTCTGGGCTTGAAGAAAATTCCTGATAGCAGATTTGGCCACACAAACCAAACGCCTTCACCGAGTAGTGGCAAGGCAAGGGTCTGGACGCCCCGTGTGGGGGGGGAGTCGTGCCGAGCATCGTGCAAACATTTCCCGTGGGCCGCAGGGGCAAGACCTCTGGAAGCCCATTAATTCACAGCTGCTATAAGAGCTGATGCCACAAAACAAAGAGATCTGTACTCTGGGAGGTGAGTGCATGTGCATGTGTGTGTGTACGTGTGTGTGTGCATGTGTAAATATAGACTCAATAAATGAATACAAGCAGAAGGAAGGGTCTTACTTTATTACCTTTCTGTATAATATTTAGTAACTTTGGATAGCTTTTTTCTGATTATAAAATTAAATCAATGATTAAGAAATTTTGGAAAATACAGAAAATGACAAAAAAACAATGTCACAAACAAGAAATAATCACTGTTAATATTTTAACATATTTCTCTCAAGATTTCTCCACTGGAATCATACTCTGCGTAATGTTTTATAAACTACTGATTCCCATAACATTAGTCGCCCTGAATACTGTTGCCTGCCACAGAGTATCTATTCTTTTGCATTATTAACACCTACAGGTATTCTCATCATATAGATTTAAGATTCCTCAGTAGTATTCTGCAGGTGTAAATGTGGTTTGTTTATATATGTTTTTAAGTTTGCTATTAAATATTAATGCTTTAATTCACATCCGTGAGGATATCCTTAGGGTAAATTTTAGGAGGAAAAATTACTAGATCAAAAGATATTATCATTTAAAGTATTTTGATATATATTACCGAATTCTTCTGCACACTGTTGTGTACACTAACTCCCCTCTACGAGGTGTGCCGGTTACCAGAACCACTGCCCACACTGGCTATCATTTCTCCTCAATTTTTCATGTTGAACAATGCAAAACATATAGATTTTTACTTTCTTTAGTCAATTGTGAGGTTAAACAATGCCCATTCTTTTTGTCATTTTGTATTGCTTTGTTCATTATCTAGATATTTTATTATTCAGGTATTTATTATTCATTCTTTCATTATTTTCTGTAAGGGCTCTTTATTTAATGAGGATGTTCACTATTTTGAAATAGTATATTAAGCTGTTTTTTATTGTAATAAGAACATTCAATGAGATGTATCTTTTTAACAAGTTTTAAGTGTACAATGCAGTATTGTTAATTATAGGCATATTGGTTAAATATAGCCCATCTCTACAACTTACTCATCTTGCATAACTGAATCTTACATTTTTAAACTTTTATTCATATGTTGACATACAAAGATTGTGAGTTTTTACGTAGGCGAATGTGCCAATTACCATAGTTTTCATGTTATGGATACGATTTGAGGCAGAGATCTTATATTTTTTCTAGATCATAATGCTTTCAGCACCGCTAGTTAAAGAAACTATTATTTTTCTACTGGTTTGAAATTTTACTTAGTCATAAATCAAGTTCAGCTTATACTGAAAGCCTGTTCCTGGCATTTTGATTCAGCCCCGTTAATCTGACTGTGGGGATTTGGTTCAATCGTGAGCTTGCTGTTTTGATTGCCATGGCCCTGTTTTAATATCAAGCTTTTGGGAGTGCCCTTGTACTGAAAACATTCCTGTTTAAACTTGATCTGACTCAATGAGTTTTCTAAGCCAAGCTGCCATGAAGGCTGGAAAGCAGGAAGGTATTTAATTCTCCACATATCCAGCAGGCAGAAATATCTATAGCTACATGTGATTAAAATCACATTTCTCCTCTTTTGTTTTCTAATGCTTATGAATCTTTGCATCATTTCAGTATCATTGTGTTAGTGATCCAATAGAAACATAGAGGATTTATTAGATGTCAATATGCTCAACATCTTTGTATGTAATTTCTAAATCATATCTCCTTTTAAAAACACAAGATGTCATTCAAAATAGTCGACCAATGGTGATTAATTGGTTGTAAGTTATGGAACACTTTAAATAAATAAGAAATTTGTGTGCCCTATCCTCTGAAAAAATACATCTATATGAAAAAAATACATCACATACAATTTTAGCATTTTCTTAGATCATCTGATGCAAAATTATGGTCTCATTACTAGTAAAAAAAATACTTAGTGCCTTTCAAATGTATTTTAGCCAGCTCATCTGTCCTTAGATAAAAGCTTATGTAAAGGAAAAACAAAACATCTTCTGGGGTTTGTAAAGCTCTTTAAGATGACATGACAGAATTAAAGCACAGAAGAGAGAGGTAGATAATGTGCCGGAGGGAGCCGGGCGTTCTGGCTGGGCGGAGAGCAGGTGTAGACGAGCAGAGACTGGATTCGTCCGAGTAAAGGCAGAGAAGCGCCGTGTAACCACTGTGAACCCAGGCTCACCACCAGACGCCGTTATCTGCTGCTGTGAACCAAGTCGGGGGGGTGTTGCAATTGTTAATTTTATGTCCCAGTGGGCTGAGCCACCGGGCCCAGATGTTGGTCAGCCGTTATTCTGGGTGTCCTGGGAAGGTTTCAGATGAGATTACATTTAAAGCAGTAGACCTCAGAAAGCAGTTTTCTCCATAATGTGGGTGGGCCTCATCCGATCAGTTAGGTCAAAATAGAGCAAAAGGCTGACCCTGAAGTGGGAGAGAACTTTCCGGCCAGACGACCTTCGAACCCGACATCAGTTCTTCTGGGTTCAACAGCGGCTCCCAGCCTTGGGGCTGGCGCTGGGACACGGGCTCTACAGAATTTGGATTTGCCCGTCTCCATAATCACACGAGCCAGTTCCTTGTAATAATTCTCTCTATGTATATGAAGCCTATAAAGAATGCTGACCAACAACCTTCTATCCCAGTGTCCCGGACAGACCAGGTTCATGCCTGTGTCCACTGCACATATTACTGGCACCCTTCTCGTTCGCACCTGGCGTTTGGTGTTAGTTTATGTTTGACAAAGCAGAGGGGGGTCCTGTTTGTCTGAAATGCACCGCCAAAGGGTCTGCGATGCCCCGGGTGAGGGGGAGCCGTGTCGAGCGTCATGCAAACATTTCCGGTGGGCCGCAGGGGAGGACCTCTGGAAGCCCATCAATTCCCAGCTGCTGTAAGAGCTGGTGCTGGAGTCTGCAAAGCTCTTTAAGATGACATGACAAAGTTAAAGCACAGAAGGGAGAGGTAGATGAACATGCCGAGGGGAGCCAGGGAGTTCTGACCTGAGCTGAGAGCAAGTGTAGACGAGCAGAGACTGGATTCATCCGAGTAAAGGCAGAGAAACGCCGTGTGAGCCACTGTGAACCCAGGCTCATCACGAGACACACGTTATCTGCTGCTGTGAACCAAGCGGGAGGGTTGAAAATAGAAACATGTTCAGTCCAGGGCCCTCCCCAAAGCTTGATATCAACCAGGGGAGACCCACAGTGGCCCCAGCTTGGGGGAGGAGTCATCTGTTTGTTGAGAACAGCCCTGAGCGAGGCAACTGCAGGCCCCTGGGGACAGGCGGAGCGGAAACACCAGGGAGGCCGCGGCTGCGCCCCCTGCCCAGGCTTCTCCTCCCAGGGCCAGAGCAGGCTGGTGGTGGCAGGTGGCACCGTGGCCGGATTTACCGCCCCCTCAGCGTGCTCCCCCCGCTTGTACCTGTGAGGATCAATGAACTGCTCCCCCGCACGAGGCCCTGAGGGTTGTTCTGATGACAGGCTCCTCCTGAGGTCACTGCCTTTTATCGTCACTAGTCCCCGCAGCCCCTGCAGCCCGAGGGAGCAGCACCTGGGCGGCACCAGAACAAGAAAAGTCTGGGAGCAAAAGAGGCGTTCTCTTAAACTCACGCAATTCTCAAAACGCCTCTTGCCAGAGCTCTTACTCCTTGACCCTGCTCCCTGCGCCAACGTGGGAGCAAGTTCCTCCTGGATTCTGCTCGACTACACCAACTGTGGGCCAGTGTTAGATGGAGAAGACATGGGCGGTCACAGGCGTAGAGGAGAGGCTTTACTGCAGGCCAAGTAGCCGTTGCTAACGAGGAGCCAGCAGAGAAAATTCTTCAAAGGAGCCCCACCAAGCAGCCGCGCACAGGCTGGTCAGCAACACGTCTTTACACCAATTCTCACAAAAGAGGCTTCGTGCCAAAGAGTGACATCACTATCTGGGTAATAGAAAGGCACGCCTGCGCAGTGCGTACAGTACAACGCTGTCATTGCCTTTGCACCCGCGTATGGCGGCTTGGCCTTGAGCATCTGACATACTCTGATTCGGGTTCCCACACCTCTTTCTCTAAGTCATGTTACTACGATTCAGTGCAAACACTTCCCCTGAGAGGAGGGATGAATGACCCAGGTTCACATTCACCTTTTCCTCCATCCAGTGAATCAGAGTTTTAAAGCCTTAACACCCATCGCCATTGTAAGTTCCACGCGTAGGGTTATATCTTCGCACTTTGGTTCTTGTTCCAATCAGCGGTGCACTTGCGGAGAACACGTCAGTTTCCAGTCCTGTTCCGTCACAGAGCCTTCCCGCTGACAGGCTTGTTCCCCGGGGTCTGATACAAATGCAGTCATTAAGGACACCTATAAAATAACTAATAAATAAATTCTGAACATGTAAAAGAGGTGATAAAGCACAACTTAACTTCCTAAATATAATTTCATCTTTTGCGTCTGTTTTAAAGATTTGAAATAGGGAGGAAATTCTTTACAAGTGGCTTTTATATATAACTAGAGGCCCGGTGCACAAAAATTTGTGCACTGGTGGGGGGGGGGGGGGGGCTCCTCAGCCCCACTTGTGCCCTCTCACAGTCTGGGACCCCTTGGGAGATAATGACCTACTGGCTTAGGCCCACTCCTGGGTGGCAGAGGGCAGGCCCAATCCCTAGGTGCCTGCCCCACAGCCCCTGGTCGGGCTCAGAGCAGGGCTGATTGGGGAGTTGGGGCGCTGCCCCCTGTCATGCACAGAGCAGGGCAGATCAGGAGGTTGCGATGCCACCCTCAGTCATGCTCAGGGTAGGGCCGACTGGGGGGTTGGGGTGCCACCCCCTGTCACACTCAAGGCAGGGTTGATGGGGAGGTTGCGGCACCACCCTGTCACACACAGAGCAGGGCGGAATAGGGGGTTGTGGTGCCACCCCTGTCACATACAGAGCAGGGCCGATCAGGGGGTTGGGGAGCTCCCCCCTGTCACACTCAGGGCAGGGCCAATGGGGAGGTTGCGGCTCTACCCTGTCACACACAGAGCAGGGCGGAATAGGGGGTTGTGGTGCCACCCCTGTCACATAGAGCAGGGCCCGGGGGGGGGGGGGGGGGGGCCTTGGGGCACCGCACTCTGTCACACACAGAGCAGGGCCCATCAGGGGGGTTGGGGCTCCGTGCCCTGTCACACACAGAGCAGGGCCCGTGGGGGGGGGGGGCACCGCACCCTGTCACACACAGAGCAGGGCCAATCAGGGGGTTGGGGCGCCGTACCCTGTCACACACAGAGCCGCAGGGCAATCAGGGGGTTGGGGAGCTCCCCCCTATCAGGCACAGAGCAGGGCTGATCAGGGGGTTGGGGCGCCTTCCCCTGTCATGCACAGAGCAGGGCCGATCAGGAGGTTGGGATGCCACCCTCAGTCAGGCTCAGGGCAGGGCCGATTGGGGGGTTTGGGCGCTGCCCCCTGTCACGCTGCTGCAGGGGCCAGGAGGCCTTGCTGCTCTGCTGATTCCGGCACTGGGAGGCATATTACCCTTTTACTATATAGGATAGAGGCCTGGTGCACGGGTGGGGGCCACCTGGTTTGCCCTGAAGGGTGTCCTGGATCAGGGTGGGGGTCCCCACTGGGGTGCCTGGCCAGTCTGGGTGAGGGGCTGAGGGCCGTTTGCAGGCTGGCGGGTGACCAAAGCTCCCAACCACTCCTTTTTCCCTTTTTTTTTTTAATTATTGAATTTATGGCTGTCACTGAGCTGAGAACCAGCTTTAGCTGTGAGACCTCGCTGCTGAAAGCAGGTTTCTGGCTTTGTTTACTTTCTGTATTTGAAACACTGTTTCAACTCCAGCTCTGAGATCCTGGCTGCCTGAAAGCAGGTTTCTGGGGTTTTGTTTAGCTTCTATATTTATAACAATGTTTCTTAACATCTCAGAGCCCAGCAGCGGCAGGTGGGGAACCTGGCTTCCTCCATCACTGGAGCAAGCAAGCCTCCTGTTCGTGTCAGTAGCCTGGCTGCTGGCCACCATCTTGGCTGGCAGTTAATTTGCATATAGCCAATGGGAAGGGTAGCGGAGGTATGGCTAATTACCATGTTTCTCTTTTATTAGATAGGATAACTCGGAAACTGATCCTCATTCAAATGTGCATGTTAATGCCTAATGCATATCAGAGTAGCTCCTGTGGGAGGGACCGAGGGTCAGACTGTGCAGGGTGAAAAAGTAAGAATAAACACGGAAACCAGCAGCGGGGGAGGAACTGCATCCCATCCACCCTGCCCGGAGCGATGTCCCAGTTGGCAAGAAGCCATGGTCCCACTTAAATAGTATTAGGATAATGTTGGCCGCGTAAGAAGAGCTTGGAAACCTTCCCTCCTCTGGAACTTTTTGGAATAGTTTGAGGAAGACATGTGTTAGTTCTTCTTTGAATGTTTGGTAAAATTTGCCTGTGAAGCCATCTGATCCAGGACTTTTGTTTGCTGGGAGTTTGGGGGTTTTTTTTAATTATTATTACTCCTTAGATTTCATTTGTTTTTACTGGTCTATTCAGGTTTTCTGCTTCTTCCTGACTCAGACTTGGAAGATGGTATGTTTCTAGGAATTTGTCCATTTCGCCAGGTTGTCTAGTTTGTTGCCATATGGTTGTTCATCTGCTTAAATCGTAGAGCTGAGCATGATTTAGTCGGACTTTGGCAAAAAGCCTATGTCCATGTTGCTCATGCTATTCCGCTCAATGACTTTTGCTTTTACTTTCCCATTGTTTCCAGGAGGGGCAGCACCTTCCTGACTAGAGTGACTTCCTCAGCAAAAGTCTCCTCCCTCAGACATGTGCAGTTTTATACTGAGAAACAAAAGCCTACAGCTTGTATTCGCAAGAAAAATTCGATGTTTTTCCTCCTCTACTGACCTAGGAAATTAAGTTATTAACAGGAAAACACTGAATAAAAAGTTTACTCCCAGATAAATCTACAAGAGTGAATTGTATAACTTATACTAAAAACAAGGCTAAGCACGTTGTTAATGGCAAGTGGTGAGACTGCTCGTTTGAGCAGCATCTCTCTCACAAGTAGATGATGCCACCGTGCACCGGGACCGAGAGATGCCCGTGGCCCTAGGCCAGGACCTGATTCCCAAGAAGGTGTTGTGTGTACCGCAGGTTCCCCCAAAGTCACACCCATGCTGTTAGGTCAAGCTCCATTCATCTGGTCTCACAGCCGCACTGAACCTGACACTCAAGCCACACAGACAATGTCCACAGTGCATGGCACTAGTGGGCACCGCCAATCAACTTCTGCAGAAAGCACCGCTCTCACCTTCTCTCTTACTGTTTATTGCTACCGAGCTAAGAATTGTACCTTTAAACGAGTCCTCCCATATTGATGCTCAGTGTTTCCTTGCTGTTTATCCTTCCCCACTTCATGTCCTTGAAAGAGAGACATGAGACATGGGTGGAAAAGTAGCGAGTGATATGAGAGGTTCTATGCAGGGGATAAAATAGCACTGGGCCATTGTAAATTGAGGTGAATAAGCATTTCATCTCTTCTGCGTGCCTGCTCTAGACATTGCAAAAAATAATTATTATATTATTCTTAGCCAAATATTATGATGGTTTTATATACCTGTAATCATAAAATACCAAAACATACTAAGAATTCTATGATTTTTATAAAATATACAACCAAACAAACTTCCAAAGGTCTGAAGGAGACTGTAAGTCGCAGGAACAGGTTCTCAGAGGCTGCATTTGAATCTGTTCAGGTGGGATTAGTTGCCTCTTTAATTGACAGGATGGTGATTAAAGTCAGTCTAGGCCAGTGGTCGGCAAACTCATAGTCAACAGAGCCAAATATCAACAGTACAATTGAAATTTCTTTTGAGAGTCAAATTTTTTATACTTAAACTATATAGGTAGGTACATTGTTATTAACTTAATTAGGGTACTCCTAAGGCTTAGGAAGAGCCACACTCAAGGGGCCAAAGAGCCGCATGTGGCTCGCAAGCTGCAGTTTGCTGACCACGGGTCTGGGCAGCAGCTAAGTCGGCCTCTCAGACCATTCTCAGACTTCTGAATTCACATGTGTGTCACGTCCTCCCTCTATCTTACCTGCCCTCTCTCCAGCTGTTACAGCCAGGCACCCGCCTGTCACCAATAAGCCATGCTCCTAGCATGCGTTGCACAGCGCTTGCACAGAAGCACAGTTATCTGATAGTTAAGAGATGCACACTCTGTCCTGGCAGGAAGGTTGGCTCATGGATGTGAGAGTCAATGTCACTTGGTAAAGAGGGTCCTCCCATCTGCCAACCAGGCACACGGATGCAGTGCAGAATGAGGCCTTGGATTAAAGGTAAGGATGACACACACTAACTTGGGATTTTCCTGTAGAAATAGGAAGAGATTGACCAAGTGTGTGTGTGTGTTGGGGGGCGGGGGGGGGGGGGGGAAGAGGGTACAAAACAAAGGGAAAAATTAAAAGAAAAGAAATACAATGAAGAACTTGGCTTTGGAGTTGACCAAACAGAATTCCTCCTATGGCGCTATTTCCTGTAAGTTGTGTAACCTCTCAAAGCTTCATTTTCCTACAAAATTACCCTCCAAGATAGTTGAACTTATCCCGTTGTTAGTATTAAGTGAAGTGATACGGTATAGCGTGGCTGTATGTAAGTCTCAAAGCGATTCAGTTCGAGGCTCCCAAGTGGAGGGATGTAGCAGGGAGCACAGTCCTCAACCCTGATTCTTTACTTACAAACACCCTGGGGATCGGGTGGAAGGAAGCTACAGGTGGTGGGGAGGTCACAACAATGTAATGATCAGACAGGAATAAAGCAAGTCACATGGCAAGGTCCAGTGTCTTCCCTTCTGAGCCAAAATCATCATGGGAGGCTGCATTATGAGGAAGTGAGGCCCTCACAAGGCCCCGGGAGGGGAAGTACTGGGGCAGATGCTAGTCTACATTCCTAACACCATTTCTGTGTCTCCCTGGGGAAGACAGGTCACTTACTGAACCTACTGAGTATGCTTCTGGAGCCTAAGGTTCCTCTTCTTCCTGTGGCCCTCAGAGCCCTCCCCATCCCCATCCCCATTCCCATCCAATCCCCATCCCCAGCATAATCCATCCCCATCGCCATCCCCAGCACATTCCATCCCCATCCCCATCCCCATCCCCATCCCCAGCACATTCCATCCCCACCCACCAAAGATTAGTTTTCCTAAAGGTAAAGCTCCATCCTCTGGCAAAGCTGTACCGCTCTCCTTCCCACCCACTGTCCTCCCCTAGGGTCTCAACATCCACTAGAAAAAGACTGGACTTGAAAACTCCCTGCCTGAGCTTGATCTAAGAAAACTCTACCCTGCAGGCAGAGCGTTCTACTTCACTCTGTCCCTCAGGAGCAGTTTTATAGCTTTCTGCTCACTCTCTGTCCTCATCGGCCTGCATTTGTTTACGGCATGAGAGCCTGTCCTGACACAAATGTCTCACAAAGAAAGAAGATGTGACAGAAGCTGCCACTTATTCGGGCTCTATTTGTACATTCAACCCCCTAGTGGCTTAGTCATCTCTCAAAATTCTTCCCGACATCTGAAACCGCACAGTCCGAGTGCCTTGGACATGTGAACAAACATTAAACTAAAGTCCAAAATACAGGAATGATCTTAGCTCGTTTTCTGTACCAGCATATTATAAACTTTTCTTTATCAACTCGTTTTCCTTTACCAACTAGTTAATAAAAATGTTCCCTCTTTTGTTCACCACCAATCCCAACTTGATAGCAAGCCCTCCCCTCAGGTTACCACAGATACCTTGGCTGGAGGACCCTGTGGCCTTGTGTCTCTTTGCCAGATTAAGCCCTCAACAAATATTTCTTGTGTGCTGACATAAAGCTCTATGCTGTTACTATTCTAAGTGGAGAGTGAGACATAGATAATCAATAATAAAAATAATTATAGATAGTAACATGTTTTCTAAAGAAAACTAACAAGACTAACAGAATAGACTAGAAAGCCACAGTGGATCAAGAAAGGTGGGATGGGCACATGTTAGCCTGCATGGTGCGGGGAGATCTCTCCTAGGAGCTAACATTGAACAGAAGGTCTCAGTGTGAGGACAGCCATGCAAATATGCACATCAATTACCAAGGTCCAGGGGAGGGCTCGGGAGGCATGAGTGAGTCCTCTCCCAGGACGCTGAGGCACTGTGGGTGAGAAGGAAGGCAAGAGACACTGGGTGGACAGGGAGGCAGTTAGGGGATTGTAGGGACACTGGGTGGACAGGGAGGCAGGGGACAGTTAGGAGATTACTAAAATATTCCAGGACAAAGGATGATGATGGGATTCAAGCCATACCTGTAGAGATGGCAGGAAGTAAGCAGACTCGGAGACTTCTAGAGGAAGAGCTGAGAGCAGTCCCAGAGGATTAAATTTAAAGGCCTCAAAAATCATCAGATTTTAGTCCAAATAGGCAGATAGATGGTAGAGCCATTGGCTGACATGAGGAAAAGCACGTTGGGGGATGGAGCAAAATCAACTGTTCTGTTTTAGACATATTACACTGGAGATGGCTAGAGGCTGTTGGGAGAACAACTCTGAGCTAAGAAGAAAGTCAAGAATGAAGATGAGCTTTCTATTTACCTGCTGTCTCTGCTCTAAGACCACCTTTCTATAATATAATTTTCTGTAAATTACATTTCCCATGCCCCTCGATCTGCGGCTTCCTATTCAGGTTTTGTTTTAAGAGAAATATAAAGAAGGAGAGAGACAAACTTGGTGTTTTCTAGTTGCTGCCAGTCATTGTTCTAGCAGATGGCAGCCTCCAGCCTCGAGCTTCTTCAGCAAGGGAACCATCACCCTGCTTCGCACTCTCAGAGGGACCAGAAGCAGTCAGGCCTCTTCCTCTAAGAGCCAGAGTACTGGCAACCCATCTAGCCAACTATCCATTCTCCAGCCAGCCAGCCAGCCAGCCATTCATCCACCCATCCATCCACCCATCCATCTACCCATCCATCCATCCATCCACCCATCCATCCCTCCATCCACCCATCCATTCATCCATCCACCCATCCATCCACCCATCCATCCATCCATCCATCCACCCATCCATCCACCCATCCATCCATCCATCCACCCATCCATCCCTCCATCCACCCATCCATTCATCCATCCATCTCTGGCAACCGAAGTACTGGCTTTGCCATACCATCTCAGCGCTCTGAAAAGCTGCTAGGCTCAGGTTCTCAGCTCCAAGCACACACTGGGCCATGCGTCTTCCTCAAAGGCCAGAGCACCAGCCCTGCAGGGACCTGCCCCCAGGCTCTGGGTTTCTTATTTTCTAAGAGTGATTGTTCCTTCCTATATTTACAAATTTCTGGGATACCTCAGCTTCTCCTTTTCACTCTTTAAGTCTTATGTTTATGCACAATTCCCTGAATTAAGTCCTATCTCTGAAATTCAAAATGTGGTTTCTGCTTTACTGACTAGACCCTGACTGACAGATAGATACATAGATAGACACATAGATAGATGAAGGATGGATAGATAGATAGATAGATAGATAGATAGATAGATTGAAAGAAAGACATACGGTGGGTAAATAAACATTTTTTCCTTTTCTTAACAATGGTGGTCTGCTCTCTGAATTGACAACTTAAATTAATCAGAAGGTCTTAGATTACTCCTCTATGATTACTAACTAGTAAAAATACTAACAACAAATTATCAGTATTACTTATCCACATCTCCTTGATCTATTTTTCTTGTTTCTCAATGAGTATATATCAAAATAGTTTACCACTTAGACCAAAGTTTCTCTACCATTTTGCCTGCATACTACTGGGTACTAAGTAGAAGAGGTGGGGCTCTTTCGGGGAATTAATTAAAAGTGTCTTAAGTGATATCGTTTAGCCATAGGAAAAATAAAATATATGTTTATGACTTCCAGAAGTTTCCTGTATTATCACTGGAAAATCAGAGGAATGACAGATCTTGGAAGAAATAATATTTGGCACATTTATGTATCCTTCAAATTCCAATTAAAAGACCGATACAATCATCATGAGTATACACAAAATTTAGAAGCTACGTAAACACACAGCACATGCCCAAGCAGATGATGCAAAGAACGCACAATTGAAATATGAACAGTAAGTTTAAACTAGGTTTTTTCAGGATATAATTACTGAAGTAATCCTACACAGGATTTTTATTTAGGTTTTGTTTGTTTGTTTGTTTGTTTTTTACAACTGATTTATATACACACTTCGACACAAAAATGGGAGTAAATATTCTTATATGACACTGCTTTTCATTACTCACATTCTCTGTCCGACAAAATTTGGCTCAAATAACAGAACCATCATATGCTCAAGTTTTCAAAAATTATCACCACTCCTCTCCTTTTTTGACGAGGGATTGAGTGGAAGGTCTGGTAATTTGCAAGCTACATACAATTAGGGGAGAAACAGGTGTTGCCAAACATTAGTGCTGCAAAATACATCTTCAACAGTATCACCTGCAGCCCCGTGAGTGATGTTATTTTCTAGTAAGCAAACATTTTTTCAATTAGTCCCACATTGGCTCTCACCTCTGTCAGAGTTTGTAATGAAGATGAGCGGTTTGCTTTGGGCCCAGTACATTCTGCTAGAAATAAAATGTGCAACCTCCACTGTGCCTGGGCAACCTCCCCTGTGCCTAGGCAACCTCCCCTGTGCCTGGAAAACCTCCCCTGTGCCTGGACAACCTCCCCTGATCCTGGGCAACCTCCCCTGTGCCTGGGCAACCTCCCCTGTGCCTGGGTAAACTCCCCTGTGCCTGGGCAACCTCCCCTGTGCCTGGACAACCTCCCCTGGTCCTGGGCAACCTCCCCTGGTCCTGGGCAACCTCCCCTGGTCCTGGGCAACCTCCCCTGATCCTGGGCAACCTCCCCTGTGCCTGGGGAAGCACTTAGACATCTCCATGTTTCAAATGGTCTTTCCTGTGTGGCCATGGACAGAGCCATCTTTCTTCTGCTTTGGCAGCTCTGGGGTAATACACGGAGCTGGTTCTGAATTACAGAATGCCGGTGGAGACCCCTCAAAGTGTTCTCAAATATAATTCATTTTCTTTGGAGATAGGGATTATCAGTTCTTCTAAAGCATGATTTAATTATGCTCTTACATAAAATGTCATCATCCTAGTACACTTGACATTTTTAATACACATTCTATTCCTGTCATCTATATCAATGACAAATGACAGAATAAAGGCCTAGTTAAAAATTATATCATCCGAGACATTTTCTATAATTATGGGCAATTAGAATTTGTAAAACATTTAAATGAATCTAGCTTTTTTAAAAGCCCAGGAAGCTCCTAAAGAAACGCAAGCAAGCGCTGAATACCCGATCTATCAATCAAGAGGCCTGGTGAGGGGAACCAGGCACTGGACAGAGTCGTGGCACCATCACTGCCTGGCCTTTGACTTTGGACAAGCATCTCATCCTCTTCAAGGCTGTTTCCTCATCATAAGACTAGAGGGCTACATTAACGGCCTTCTAAGATGCTTTTAAGCAACAAACTCATAAAATCTTAATATTCTGCAGGTAACCATATGTCCAGAACTTGCTGGATGCTAAGTGAGATCTAGACATGGTGCTTATCTTGAGTTGTTTATAGTCTAGTTTGGTAAGAAGCAGGAAAAACAGCCTCGCTGGTGTTGCTCAGTGGTTGAGTGTGGACCCATAAACCAGGAGGTCACGGTTTGGCTCCCGGTCAGGGCACATACCCAGGCTGTGGGCTCAATCCCCAGTAGGGGGCATGCAAGAGGCAGCTTATCAATGATGCTCTCTCATCATTGATGTTTCTATCTCTCCCTTCCTCTCTGAAATCAATAAAGACATTTTTTAAAAAAAATTTTTGGAAAAACATAGAGTGCAAGAGGCAACTAATAAACAAGTATCAGGGTGTTTACTTTGAGAACTTGTGTGCATTAAACAGTATTGCAAGTCTCTTCACCTTAACCACAGCCTGCTTATTTTTAGAAAACCTACCACCAGATTAAATTACATCCAATTCAATATATAGTTGCTGGACACATTCTACAAAACTAGTCAACAGCTTTTCAACACATGATGTTCCATTCTAGCTTCATTTCGTCACTGTCGGTTCTGCGACTAAACTTCGGATCCCCAAGCTCTTGCAACGATTTGCAGTCCTGGCCCCTCCGTCCAGGAAGTAGGTCAGTGGCCCCTCCGTCCAGGAAGTAGGTCAGTGGCCCCTCCGTCCAGGAAGTAGGTCAGTGGCCCCTCCGTCCAGGAAGTAGGTCAGTGCTGCTGCCAGCAGCCGAGCCGTGCAGGGAGGGCTCCGGCGCCTGGCTCCGAGTTTAACGCTCCCTGCCCATGGCCTCTATCCCAACACAAGGGTTCGCTCCCTCCCAAGGTGCTTCCTGCACCACACCTCTGTCCCTCCTGCCCCTCAGGCATGGGACTGAGGGACCCTGGCGGGGAGAAGGCCTGGAAATCGCCCCTCCTGCTACCCTTCACCACCCACAGACCTGGAGCAGCTGCCGATGCAGGACCCAGAGGGTAGGTGATGGCTCAGTGCACTGACACTTGAGAGATTTCATCCCAAACGGAGACTTTTCCACAATCAAATAGCATATGTTTCCTCACTTATAAAATCCAAACTGAATTCCTACCTTCAGGGTTGTCATGAGAAATAAATGAGATGAAGTCTGTGCCCTGTATATAATAAATGCTCAACATTGTGTGAGCCAGGCCTGTTTATTTTCTGTGCCTTGATGCTTTGGCACCTGAGGCTGGGCTGGCCTGGGGGTGAGCTAATTCCTAGTGATAGCAAACAACTACCAGAGAGTTCGCCTTTCATAGCAGATCAGTCATAGCAGAGGCCACACACCAACCCTTTCCTGTCAGCCTCTCTGGTTTCAGGCCTCCATCCCCCAGCCCTAATCACCCCGCCAGGTATTACACAACAGGAAAGGGCCCCTCCACCTGAGCTGCTGAAATCTCTCTGGGTAGCCAGTCCTAATGCTGCTTATCCCGCCCTTTCCTGCCCCGAAACCACAGGAAAGGCTCCTGCCCATATCCCCCTCCCTCCCTCCCTCTGCCTCCCCACCCACCCACTGCTTCCCTGGGGCCCTGTCCTGGGGCCACGCCTCCTGTCCTCTTCCTTTCTGGGGATCTGGGAGCATAATAAACTCCCTCCTCTGTGACCATCACCTCCCTGTCTGCAGGTCTGGCCTCATAGCGAAGAAAAACAAATCCCAGCTGCCTGTAAAGTGTCTCTTTTCTGACCCTCCCCAAGTGATGCGCTCCCAGCCCTAGACTCCAACACCCACAACCCTGACTCCTGGATTCTCTCCTGCCTAGTGAACTGACAGCGGGGTTCTCTCTACCTGTGGCCTGGCTAGCTCCCTGGTCCTCTTTCATGACATGCCTTCATTTTTTTCTCTTTTCTTTTTAAATCTTTATTGTTCAGATTATTACAGTTGTTACTCTTTTTTCCTCTCATAGCTCCCCTCCACTCGGTTCCCATCCCACCCTCTGCCCTTTCCCCCCTCCCCCACTGTCCTCATCCATAGGTGTACGATTTTTGTCCAGTCTCTTCCTGCACCCCCCACACCGCTTTCCCCCCAAGAATTGTCAATCCACTTCCTTTCTATGCCCCTGATTCTATTATATTCACCAGTTTATTCTGTTCATCAGATTTTTTATTCACTTGATTTTTAGATTCACTTGTTGATAGATATGTATTTGTTGTTCATAATTTTTATCTTTACCTTTTTCTTCTTCTTTCTCTTCTTAAAGAATACCTTTCAGCATTTCATGTAATACTGGTTTGGTGGTGATGAACTCCTTTAGCTTTTTCTTATCTGTGAAGCTCTTTATCTGACCTTCAATTCTGAATGATAGCTTTGCTGGATAAAGTAATCTTGGTTGTAGGTTCTTGCTATTCATCTCTTTGAATATTTCTTGCCACTCCCTTCTGGCCTGCATAGTTTCTGTTGAGAAGTCAGCTGACAATCGTATGGGTACTCCCTTGTAGGTAACTGTTTTCTTTTGCTGCTTTTAAGATTCTCTCTTTGTCTTTTGCTCTTGGCATTTTAATTATGATGTGTCTTGGTGTGGTCCTCTTTGGATTCCTTTTGTTTGGGGTTCTCTGCACTTCCTGGACTTGTAAGTCTATTTCTTTCACCAGGTAGAGGAAGTTTTCTGTCATTATTTCTTCAAATAGGTTTTCAATATCTTGCTCTCTCGCTTCTTCTGGCACCCCCATAATTCGGATGTTGGTATGTTTGAAGTTGTCCCAGAGGCTCCTTACACTACCTTTATATTTTTGGATTCTTTTTGCTTTTTGCTTTTCCAGTTGGGTGTTTTTTACTTCTTTGTATTTCAAATCTTTGAATTGATTCTTGCGATCTTCTAGTCTGCTGTTGGAACTCTGTATAATATTCTTTATTTCAGTCAGTGTATGCTTAATTTCTAGTTGGTCCTTTTTCATATCCTCGAGGGTCTCACTAGATTTATCAAGGGTCTCACTAAATTTATCGGCGGTTTCTAGAAAATTCTTGAAAAACCTTATAACCGTGGTTTTGAACTCTATATCCAGTAGTTTGCTTTCCTCCATTTCTGTCATTTGTGACCTGTTTCTTTGTCTCCGCATTTTGGCTGCTTCCCTGTGTTGATAGAGTGGCTTTGTGTGCTAGGTGTCCTATAGGGCCCAGTGGCTCAGCCTCCCCAATTACCTGAGGTGGACACTCTTGATGCACCCCTTTGTGGGCTGTGTGCACAGTCTTGTTGTAGTTAAGCCTTGATTGTAATTGGTATCACTGGGAGGAATTGACCTCCAGGCCAATTGGCAGTGAGAATCAGCTGTGTCTACAGTGGGAGAACTTCAGTGCTGGAGACACCCTTCTGGGGCAAGACTTACTCCAGTGGGGCTTTGGTGCTCACTGAATCTGCCTCCTGAGTGTGTCCCTTATGGATCTGAGGAGTTGTAATCTAGATGGTCCCACTCTGACCACTGGGTACACTGGAACTTGGATCTCTAAGAAGGTGCTAATTTAGCCTCTGCCTGAGGCTACCCAGCAGGAGCTATGGAGAGATCTGCAGACTCCTCCTCTTTGTTTGGGATTTAGAGGTGTCCAGATGAGGCCCAGCTGTGAAGCAATGCAAGCTGCTGTGGGGCCTTGGGCCTTCTTTTGGATTTTCTGGGTCTTTTGGATGAGGGATCTGAAGTACCTATATCCGAGGAAGTTTCTAGACTGAAGACCAAGATCAGGTTTCCAGCTTGGGTAGATTTCCCCATTTCCTTTCCCTCCTTGATCTGATTCCGGCCCACCTTCTAGCATTTTTCCTATGTTGTTTTCATTTCTTAGAAGAAATGAAACTTGATCTTGGTCTCCAGTCTAGAAACTTCCTCTGCGTAGGTACTTCAGATCCCTCATCTTATCAGCTCGAAACCTCTCCACACCCCCAAAAAGGAAAAGGCAGAATTGTGTTAAGAGTGAGAACAAGGGATTCAGAAATATTTGATTTTTAAAATGAGCTCACAGTATCTGCAATTCTCTCCAAGACTCAATTTTTCACTTGGAAAGTGGAGACAATAATAGTCCCTACATCATGCAGTGGTTATCAAGATTCTGTGAGATAATATATGTAAATTGCCTAATATGGATATGGCCTAAAAATGGTAGCAATTATTGCTGCAATTTTAACTGTGGTTGTTATGATGGTAATGTCAGTAGCTGTGGTTAATGGAGAGATTATGTTATAATCTCTAAAAATAAACTTTGCGAGCACCTTTAAAATACCCATATCTGTCACCCTTGAAAAGTATGGCTCAAAAATTGGTTTTAAAATAATGCATTTTCTTATATCTACACGTGTTTTTAAAGACAAACCCAACTATTTAAATATTTATGATATAGAGGTCATTGTTACTGGATCAAACTTATTATTTTAAGAAATAAGCATCCATTCATTAGGTGTATGTGTTGAGTGTGCATTTGTTTAAAACATGTTTACCTACAAATATATAAAGATAAATAACTAAATATTAAGTGTGCATTTGTGTGGCTCTGCACGGGTTCATTTTTCTCTTGCACTACCCTTGGATACTTACAAAACTCCAGTGATATGAACATAAAAAGAATGACATGGGCATAAGCGTCATTATCACCATTTTACACATGAAGAAACTGAGGAAGGGAAAAGTAATTAAAATGAGTTGCCGAAACCGGTTTGGGTCAGTGGATAGAGCGTCGGCCTGCGGACTGAAAGGTCCCAGGTTCGATTCCGGTCAAGGGCATGTACCTGGGTTGCGGGCACATCCCCAGTAGGAGATGTGCAGGAGGCAGCTGATCGATGTTTCTCTCTCATCGATGTTTCTAACTCTCTATCTCTCTCCCTTCCTCTCTGTAAAAAATCAATAAAATATATTATAAAAAAAAAAATGAGTCACAGGCCTAACTTTCTATATAAATGATTTTCACAATAACCCTGAGTACTCCACTGAAATGAGTCATCAAAGCACTCAATCCTTCCGAATTATCAACTTCATTGGTCAACTATTTGTCTTTGTGTTACTAAAACAGTTGACAAAGTCAATCACTTCCCCCTTCTTGAAATATTTTCTTCCCTTAGCTTCTTGGACACTGGATTATGTGGATTTGGCCCCACTTAACTACTGGTTCTTAGTCTTTATTGCCTGGATGTACCTTCTATTCTTGACTTTAAAACTAAAGAGTAGCTCAGGTCTTCTTTTCTCTTTCTGTAATGACCTCCTAAATGACCTCCTGCTGTCCTATAGCCTTAAATACCATGTAGGTGTTAGTGATGGTAGCCCCAGCCCTGAACCCCACGAGCTCTACTTGGATATTTACCACTTCTAGCACGTTCCCATGAATGTCTACAGACACCTCAAGACTTAGCTTACCCAAAGCAAATACATTCATTTGTGACCCACACTCTAGTACAATCCCCTGGCCCAGTGTTCACACATCTAACATGTCTCCTACCACCCAGCCAAAGTCCAAAATAGTTTCCCCATTTTTCCTTAACTTCACAGAGCCAATCCTTCTGAAAAATCTTTCCTGCTCAAGCCACAAAATAGATCTCCAACCTACAACTTCTTTATTCCACAGCAGCCTCTCCAGTTCAAGGTTCACTCCCTCTTACTTGGATACGGAAACAGCTTCTAACTGTTCTATTTTTGTTCTCCTATATTCCCTTCCCTGGGAAATACCTATAGTAACTGTTTTCAAACATCCATAAATTGTATCACTTATCTGTTTACTCCACAAAAGCTTCCTGTTATTGGCAGAATAAAACTGAGCACATTATCATGCCCCACCCCCCCCCACACACACACACACACAAAATCTGTTTCCTGTCTTTCTGATCATTTCTGAAACCCTCATTTATGACATTCCAATCACACTGCACACCTTTCTCTGCTCCTCAATCTTGTCAAGATTCTTCCTACCTCAGGACTGTTTTTTTACAGTCTCTCCTTACCTGGAATGCTACCCTCTCCCCCCGCCCCCCATATTTTCAAATGATTGGGGCCCTGTTATCATTCAGGTTTTTGATCAAATAGATACCAAGACCTAGTAAGAGCTTGATGAATGTGGCTGTGTCAATGGAATAGATGAGTGAATGAAATGTGGCCTCCTCAGAGAGAATGTCCCAGCACTGGAAGTATACCCACCAAAGCGTCCATCTCCATCACTCTCAGCAGCACCTTGTTCCATGTTTGCTCACAGGACTTGTCACTCTCTGGAACCATGCATTTTCAGCCTGCTCACTACTTGTATATGCCGCAAGAATGTGCAATGGCTGGAATCTCACATGCATTACACCCCATGAATCTCCAAGGCCTGGACAAGGCTCATTTAGAGTAAGGTCGCAATGACAGGCATTTTGTTGAAAGAATAGTGAATGAATAAAGCAATTAACCCAGTTTACAGATAAAGAAAATGAGGCTCAGAGAAGTTAAATTTTCCAAGGTTATACAGATTAGCAGCTAAACAAGGATTCCAAGCTGACACTGTTGTTCCCAAATTTCTTTCTTCTTCCAACCTGTCATGGTAGGTGGTTGCCTGACATTGCGGCAACATGAGTAGACTCATTTCTCCCTGCTCCTCCCCACAAAGTAGAACTATAAATTCTGGAAATAACACAAAGACAAGCCAAGAAAAACTCTTAAAGGTGGCAAGAGGAAGGCAAACTGGTTTGGGATCCCAGGACTAGAAAAATAAGCCAAGAAGAAGGCAACTTATATGCTCTCTCTTCCCAGCCCAGCAATGGCAGACGATGAGGGAGGCTCGTTCCTTCCCTGGGCGGATGGGAGTCCCTCTGACACGTCCAGGGGGCGTGGATGGGAAACCCCACTAATAATAAGCTGCCAGGGAAGTGTTCTCCTTCCACACAGGGCCTGAGACTCCCATCCTTCACCCGGAGACACAGGGCAGCTGAGCAACACTGGTGAGAGGAATCCCACACACCCGCCTGGTCTTGTGGGCCCCATGGGCTGAGGCTCCTCCCCTCCACCCCAGACACCAGCTTCTCAGCCTCAGGAAACCCTTGTGCCACCTTGAGCAGCACCAGCAGGGACCAATCACATCAGCTTCTGATATATTGAGTCGGCCAAAATAACACTGCAAATGAGCTGAAAACTAGACTCCTCCTGGGACCACAGACCAAAACAATATGCCAGGGCTTCTGTGCCAAACAACAGGGTAACGCCTACTCGTTATAAAATGTAAATGGATGCAGACATTCCAATCATCACAGAGGAAATGTCAGGCACAATCTACAGCTACTCATGCTAGGGATGAAGAGATCACAATTCCAATGAAAGAAGCCAATTAACCGATAAGTCAGATATTGGAATTATCTGACCGGGATTTGAAAACAGCCATCACAAAAATGCTTTAACAATAAACTACAGATCCTCTTCAAACAAACGGAAAAAATAGAAAATCTCAGCAAAAGAAATGGAAACAATGAAAATTAACTAAATAAGTATAAGAATGATAGGCCTGAAATATATGAGAAAAGGAATCATAAACTTGATGGTCTCAACAGTGGAGGTGACCGCTGTCTTTGCACCTAAGGAAAAAGCAACGAAATTCAGTCCCTATGAAAACAGAGAAAGCAGACTAGAAAGAAAAATGAGCAGAGCCTTGGAAATCTGTGGGACAAAAAGATCTGACACTCCCACCATCAGAGCCCCAGGGGACCAGGAGGAAGAGTGTGAAATAGGGCTCACGTGTCCTGATTTTTGGCAAAATACACAAACCTTGAGATCCAAGAAGCTGTGTGCCTTACACAGGCTAAACCCAACGACATTCTTCACAGGACTCATCATAATTAAACGTCTGAATACTCAGACAAAGAAATAAGCCTTGAAAGCAGGCAGAGAGAAGTGTGCACTACTGTTAGCACACTCATCTAAGGACCGCGGGTTTCTTATGGGAAACTGTAGAGGCCAGAGGAGGCAACTAAATTTCAATATTATGTTGAGGTTTTCAAAAAAAAAAAAAAATGCAGCAAGAATGTTAAGCTATCACTAAATGTGTACATAGATAAGTCTTTCCTAGAAGCAAGCTAGATCAAGTTTTGGCGTGAGAAGCCGCTCTGGGCAAATCGGTGCCTGTGGTTCCACGGGGGGCAACTCTGAGCTCTCCTGGCTCTTGCCTGCGCCTGCATGACTTTCTTTTTTAAGGCACAGCATACATATTAAGTGGGAAGAAGGCTTTCTCAATTTGAGAAAAATCTATCCAACCATTTCCTATCAGAGAGAAGCCGAATTGTATTTATATGGATTAGTCAGAATAACAATCTCTTGCGTGGCATTTCACACATTTAGTAGACATGTGCTCAATGTTTAATGTTGGACAGAAATCTTAATCTCCGTCTTATTATGCATTGCCTTTTTTAAAAAAGGACAGTCATCCTGGAAATGTGCAGTGTTCATTTTTGTGGATATACATCGAATATAGTTTTCAAAATATTTTATGATTAGAAACCCCACTGAAAGACTGAAAATACTCAGGATTTAAGTGGTAGAAAACTGGTTGGAAAGCCAGAGGAAAAAAATAAGATTGCTGATTTTAGCTTCTTTAAAACTTACTGTAAATATTTGATCTCGGCTTTTCATTTTATTTAAACTATGTTTGCTTTATACATACAAATAGTCTTCTGGAATGATTACTAGGCAGTGAATATGTTTTTTAAAGACTAAATACAGTTTTTTAAATGTGTAACTTACTCCAGCTTTGCCTGATAGGATACCTCCGATGAAATGTAACTTGAAAATGGATTTTCTTATCATCCATGAAAAAGCATACAGTTAATCTAGTTTCACTTTCTTTATCTCTACACCCTTTTAATTGACACTTCCCCTCACCTAATGAAAAGGCACCCACTCCGCAACCACAGCCACTGGAGTCATCTTTTGGCCTTGTCAGGAGTAGCTGGCAGCAAGCTGCAGCTTAGCACTGATAGCTGAAAATCTTCTAATCCAAAGCCAGTCAGGATCTTCAGTACTCTGACTGAATATAGTAAGTCTATTATGCTTCATACCTAACTTCAAGAGGATTTAGAATGACAGATAACAAGATTCAAGAGAGCCTAATGCACTTTAATTCTAGCTTTAAAAGTACTAGATACTGTGATTTTTTTTTTCCCCTCTGAAATATATTTAAATATAGAAAAGGAGCTTAAGGTAAGTTATACAGACTTATTTTAAAGCCTTCTTTATTTTTTCTTTATTTAAATAATTTTTATTTTTCAATCACAGTTCACACAAATATTCCATTATTTTCAGATATACACCCCAATGATTAGACATTTATACAACTTACTAAGAGATTACCCTGATAAATCTTATACTCATCAGACACTATATATAATTATTAGAATAGTATTGACTGTATTACTCATGACTATTCTGTAACAATCAATTGGTACTGAATTCCTTCACCTTTTTCACCCATTCCCCCAACCCCCTACACAGACTTCTTAAAGCATGTCGTTTACCCATTTACTGTTTATTTAAAGATAATTCAATTTGTCCAACTATTCCAGACAAAATGATGAGCCCAAAGCTCCGATATCAGAATCCTAGGCCTTGAAAGAGTATATACTCAAAATGCAGAACATACCCACTGGGATAGAACTGATCATGGCTCTACAGCAGCTAAATGCAAAGTAAATCCACAAAGAGGTGAGTCAACATGTTTCTGAAATGCCCAATCCTACTTCATTCAATAGCATAAAATTGTGATCCTAACAAAATCAGAGTTTAACTGTGATTAGAAAATGTATTACATAACACAGGACTCATCTAGATAATGCAGCCTCAGACATACAATATCATACATATATTGAAAATTAGGTCCTCACAGTATACCCAATGGTGGGAAAATGCTTACCCTATATTGATAAGGAAAAACAGGATATAAAATTATATTGCTAACAGCATCCAGATTTTTCAGACAGGTCTCTTGCTCTTGTTTATTGCTCTGTACTCACATATGATCCAAATACACGTATGTAAATAGACATGGCAAACACTGATCATGCGTCACAGCTAAGATTTATCAGTTTTCCCTACTGACCACCTGTCTTATTTTCATTGAGCTTATCTAATACTACTCCTGCCTCTAGGAATTTGATCTACTTCTAGTCAACTAAGAAGACACACAAGTTACAAGTGACATCACCAAAATTGAGGAGACCCCAGCCTCCATCCCTCCACAAAGATAAAAAATTAAGCAGCTATCCACAAACAAAAATAGTGCTTGGAAAGCTCTGGAATCCATTTATGAAATATCAGTAACTCAGTGGAACAATAACAAAAACAACAACAACAAAACACACAGAGAATAACAGCACAAAATGGGAAGGAAGACAATTACATTTTGCTTATGTCATCCCATCCCTCATCCAGCACTTCTCAGCACCAAGAGGGATTACAACCCTACCACCTCCACAAGTGACACATTCAAGAGGCAGACTCAGTGAGCACCAAAACCCCACCGAAGCAACTCTTGGCTCGGAGTGAGGCTTAGAGTCTATATTTTTAACAACCATCCCATGCTGCTCTGAGTTAGTCCTACAACTTAAATTTCATGGATGAGGAAGCAACCATCCACAAAAGTTCTTGATATCCAACCCAACACCCAGGTGAGTGAAATGGGCTCGCGGTGAGATTAATAAGGATGCCTGAGTCCCATGAACATATTCCCCAAAGAGTATATTTCACTGTATGGCAATGCCTCATATCAAGCAAGTGCCATTCTATAGTTTAAATTTTTGTTTCTTTTATTTAGATTCAAAATTTAAAAATCAAGTAGGAGAAATCCATAGGGAGCTATTGCAGAAAGTATGTAAGAAGAAGTGGCCCTACCTTGGTTCATGGGACCTCTGGGTGGGGGTCACAAGGTTAGCAGAGAACAACTTCAGGAGGCTCTAGTCACATGGACCACAGCATGAATGGTGCACTGAAATGGAACAATGAAAAAACCTGTGGGCAATCCAGAGCTAGAGAGAGAAACAGAGAGAGACAGGGACAGAGAGAGAGAGGTATATATCCAAAAGTAAAATATATTTAGGTCATAAAATACATATAATTTAAATATACAAATTAATCATGAGTTTATGTGAATTTGTAGCTGCATATCTGCCATATCTAACATTACACATTCTTAGGATTATATTCTTTACCTTTTCACTTAAATTTTTATTATCCTTTACACAAATCATATCTTACATACTTGACCCAGATAGTGGGAATAAATAAGGAAGAGAACTTCTACTCATTAAAATGATTTATGCTTCTTTTTGAATAAATTTGCTACACATTTTCTAGTGATTCCTATAACAAAAAGACATTCTACCATCTGAAATTCTAAAATAGCTAAACAAGAAATGAGGTTAATACTGATGAAATAAATCAGTGGTTAAGCAACATAAAATAATAAAATATTTGAGAAAAGAATCCTTACAGATTTTTCAAAATAGTAGTATTTGCTATTTAATCTCTTTGCCAAATTCCAAGTATTTTTCTACTTCACTTGATTTGACAGAGGAGCTAAAGATATGAATAGCAGTCTCCTTTGGAAGAGAATACTTGAGGATCTCAGGCAGTGTTCAGAAAGTCAGAAAAACAAGAGAAAAAGTTTGTTGCCCTGAGTCTATCAGCTAAATTAATTTTGTTTATGACTTTTATGTTGAAAGAGGAGCTCCAAATTTAGTACGCACCATGCAGTCTCTGCAGTCCCTAATTTCATATTTGCAGAAAAAACAATTGGGTTTGCATGCATTGATTTTTTTTTTCACTAGAATCTCACATAGTTTATTGTTCATGACTTAATTATTCACAGTTCTAAAACTTTAACAAAACCGAACTCAATTAAGGAAGTTTAAATTTATTCCAAATCTGCTTGCGACACTTGCAAATAAAAAAAAAAGAATTTAGCAGACAAAAGCTAACAAGGGCAAAAGTTATCCTGTGAGAAGCCTCATTTACAAGTAAAATGAAGTCTGGTTGCTGGAAGAGAGCTCTCTCAGTCACATCACTCAATGCATCCCACTGATCCAGCCAGGTAGAGACATACCAGCATTTCCGACAGGACTGATGCTACTACCTCAGCTGGAGGAAGGGATAAAAAGGGCACCTTCCTGCCCAGTAACAGCTCAGCCAATGGGAGGCTGCCATCGCTCAGCCAATGAGAAGTCACTGTACATGGAACTTTCCATTTCCTCCAATGGGCTCTTCCTTTACAACACTCCCTCCTGAGTCCATAACAGGGTGTTCCTGTTTGTTTCTGTGGACTTGCATGTGTTTCGACTTCAGACCACATGTCCCAAGTTGCAATTCTTTGTTGTTCCCAAATAAACCCATTTTACTGGGAAAATATCTGGCTATTTGTTTAAGGTCAACAGGTTGTTAATTTAAATTTTTTCAAAACAAATGAAAGGTCATTTATGAAATAAGTAACCAAGCAAAATGTGTTGATGCTCCGGACAATGAGCAAGCATCCTGAACAGCTGGCTGGTGAGGCCTTCTGGTGAAAGAAGGAATTAAGCCCATGCTTTATACTAGCAGCCACGCACTCTCAGATTGGCCTGTGGGATCCCTGTCCGGCTGTATCTTCATCGGCGGGCAGGTATCCTTGTTACAGAATTTACCAGGAAACTGAAAAACACGCAGGAGTACTGGAGACAGGAAAAAAACCATTTATTTTCACACGTACTGGCACAGAACTCAGGGGAGACTGCTTCTCACCAAATCCTGAGCAAAGACATGGAGGAAGCTTTCCCTTTTTATACCTTTCTGGTCTCTTTGTCTCCCAAATTTGGAATGAGACTTCCAGACCTTTCATAGGCTTTTTTTTTTTAAATAAAAGAAGCCCTGTGTGCTGGGATGGGGGGGCGGGGGAGGAGTGCTCCTAGTAACTATCTTGTAGAGAGCTTATGGCCTTGAGCACAGCACAACTTAGGTAACTGACAAATACTTGGCATGGGAGTAGCTAGAAGCGGCAACAGAGTGACTTGCAAGGTCAGATAAGAAGAGAAAGGGTCTGTGAGGTTGCTGGTTACTGGCACACAGATTCAGATTGCTAGCCCCCCCCCCCCCCCCCAAAAAAAAAAGAATTCTCATTTTCCCCATCAGCTTCGGACCCAAGCACCCTCAGGACCCGGCTGGACACCTGTCAGGACGGCAGCGTGAGCGGACCCATGCCCTCCCTGTACCCCACACCTGCAGCTGCACACACAGCCTTTCCCCGGGGAAGTCCAGACACTAGCTGGGGGGCTCCTGCGCCTGGGGCTCGGTTTAAGAAGCAGATTGAAAGGGAAGGTGAGACCACCTCTGGCACCTCTGCCGTCACCACATGCACAGGCCCCACTCTCAGCTTCTCCTGAGAAGAAGGGTTGGGCAGCACAGGGAGTGTCCCAACTCAACTGCCCTCCCAGGGGTCTCTCCACCACCCAGCTCTGAAGCCGAGGGAGCTTGCACTCCCAGTCCACCCCCCGCCCCACCTCCCCCGGACAACAGCAAATAAAGAAACAGGTTTTTATTTTTTTAAAGCATCAACTTTTTATTTATTTATTTTTATTTTAAAGTATATTTTTATTGATTTCAGAGAGGAAGGGAGAGTTAGAGACAGAAACATCAGTGTTGAGAGAGACTCATCAATCAGCGGCCTCCTGCACGCCCCCAATGGGGATCGAGCCTGCAGCCCAGGCATGTGCCCTTGACTGGAATCGAACCTGTGACCCTTCAGTCCACAGGCCAGTGCTCTATCCACCAAGCCAAACCTGCTAGGGCAAAGAAGAGTTCTTAAGGGGCCTACAAGCCCCAGGGCTCAGCGCCCACCAGCAGGTAAAAGTCCGAGTCTTCCTGTTTCTCCCGGAAGGGGTCTGGCTCAGCCATGCAAGCTGCTGCCTGAGGGTCTGGCTTCTGATCAGCAAGGAGGCTGAAGGCAGTCTCCAGAGCCTGGGGGGCACGGGGCACTGCCTGGAACCGCCTTCTCCCCTCAACAATAAAGGCCAGTCCCGGGGTTCCCTGGAAGGAGCTTGTCCTCACAGCTGGGCCCCACGGTAAAGCTGCTGCCTGGGGGAGAGGCCCCCAAATCACCTGGCGCCCATGACCAAGAGGGCTGGCATCCATGAGACCCACAAGACAACAGGAGACAAAGAAGCAAGCAGGCAAAACTCCACCTCCGGGTTTCTTGGAAGGGGGCCAACCACTCCAGTTCCTTCACAGGGCAGACCCTCCTGGACTTCTGTGTCCCAATCTCTTCTTCTGACAACGACTCAGCTCCGATTGGGTTACAGCCCACCTCAGTGACATCAGTTCATCTTAATCACCTCTTTAACCACCCTTTCTCCTCGCAGCCACATTCTGAGATAACTGGGTTTAGCACTTCAATGCATGAATTACGCAAGAGCCACTCAGCCCAGGCCAGCATCTGACCCTTCCCACATGCCTACACCACAGTCCTAGCATTTCAACCCGTCTCACTGCCTCCACTCTGTCCTCCACACTTACCCATTCTTGCTTGATCTCTATGAGGATTTTATAATAGACTAAAATCGGAGCCCTTAGAACAGTGGTTCTCAACCTTCTGGCCCTTTAAATATAGTTCTTCATGTGGTGACCCCCAACCATAAAATTATTTTCATTGCTACTTCATAACTGTAATGTTGCTACTGTTATGAATCATAATGTAAATATCTGATATGCAGGATGGTCTTAGGCGACCCCTGTGAAAGGGTCGTTCGACCGCCAAAGGGGTCGCGACCCACAGGTTGAGAACCCCTGCCTTAGAATATGTTGCCCAAAGGTCAGCTTCTGTCTGGGAAATAAATAAGTTGATAAAGTATACTCTAAAAGTTGATATAGGTCTATCAACCAAAACAAAACAAAATCATTAGTCCTCGAGTGGAGTTCAGGAAAATATAAATAGTTTACTTGTATCAATGCTGGTTGAGACACTAGGAAAACTTCATGTATACGGAAAGGCCAGGCCTATACCTGCCGATGCTGACCTAATGCTTTATCCTCAGGAGGCACTTCATTTCTTACCTATCAAATGCGTAAAAATTTAAACCAATTATTTCGCCCACCGCAGCTAAGGAGGCACCTCTTCTGTGTGGCTTGTCGCTGTATCCCACAGCCCAGAATGGGCATAAAATTATCATACTCTTATACATTCCTGATAAGGTGGTAATGGAACAGCCCTTTGGAAAGTAATTTCCTCAGATAAATTCAAAGCTTTAAACATGTTTATTGAGCCAGTAATTCCAACTTAAGGAGATTATTCTAAATATGTAAATATTTTGCAAAAGGTACTTATTGCTGCACAAAAGCGTTACCCTGAATAGAAAGTTTACATGTAGTTCTTTTCATGAAAATGTTATGTATATTAACATGTCACAGCCCTTTATAATATTTTTAAATTTCTCTTTTTAACTTTTACTACAGTAATATCAATAGCTATAACTCACACAAACTAGCGCTCTCTGGGGTCCCCAGTCATTTTCAAAGGCCTACGTGTCCTGCGCCATAAAAGCTTGGGAATCACTGACATAGAAAGTTACTTAGCAATAATGACGTCCCTACTAGTGGCGTCAGACCAGCAAAGAACACACTTGGGAGGACGTGACTTTTCCAGCAACTTCAGTCTGTTCCGCGGACATGGGCAGCTACTCGGCTTGTTTGCTTTATAGCTCTCATCAGTCTTTCAAGATCTTTAAAAGAAGCAAACCATGCCGCCTACATCCAACCCCAGTTCTCAGGGACTAACAATTCATGCGTCTTTAACTGAATAAACATTCATGCATTGGGTACCTTCGTGAATCAAGTATTTAATGCAATCAATGTTTGGCAGTGCTGAGTTGTAAACCTACGTTTTCTTTTTATATATATATTTTTTTATTTCATAGAGGAAGGGAGAGGGAGAGAGAGAATAGAAACATCAACAATGAGAGAGAATCATTGACCAGCTGCCTCCTGCACACCCTACACCAGGGATCTAGTCCACAACCCGGGCATGTGCCCTGACCAGGAATCAAACCTTGACCTCCTGGTTCACAGGTCGATGCTCAACCACTGAGCCACGCTGGCTGGGCTAAACCTGCATTTTCTTATTGTATTGCTCTTTCCCCTACATTGCCACTAAATATTTTAAATTAAGCAGTTTAAGTACACCCAAGAAAGGACATCACCACAAAATATAAGCCAGTATCTCTCTCTCTCTCTCTCTCTCTCTCTCTCTCTCTCTCTCTCTCTCTCACACACACACACACACACACACACACACACACACACACACACACTTCTTCCCTGAAATAAAAAGAAAAATCACTGTTTTAACTTTTGCTCTCTTGCGGGAAAACACTGCCTTGTTACAACAGTGACATAAAAGGTTCTTGCTTCATTTCCATCGATGGTGGCATCAGCGAGCCGCTGAGCTGCCCCCTGCACCTCCTCCTGCTCCTGAGCTTCTGCATTCAGTGTCTCTGTCCCCCCAGTGACCAGGTGTCAAGTGTCATCACCCCCACTTACAAAGAGGAGAGTAAATAACTTGCCTGGGTCACACAGCTGTCAGGTCCCAGGCCTGGGACTCAGCCACATTTCTGAATGTGCAGACTCTCACCGGCTCTCTCCTCCTTTGCAGTTCTTGGTGTCATTAATTCTCGGGGTGCTATGTGGACTGGCATCACCTGCTTAGCTGTCACACGGTTTGATAGCCCACAGCAAAGGTGGCGGCTGGATCTGGTGCACAGCAGCATAGGGAAAATCAAGTTTTATTCCCTTTACCCACCAGCTGATTTTTCTTTTAAGAGAGCTTTAGTTCCTATTGTGTTATGGTTCCTTAAAAGTTTAAACAACAGGTCATGAAAAAGATGAAATGATTAGTAGCAGTATTTATGTGCCCGGCTCTTCTCTGAGTTCAGTAAAAAATAATCAACTGACTCTCTTTTTTTCAGTGTTAACTGAGGCACTAGAGACTTCATGCAGTCTAGCGCGCATGGAAAGAAATACCGACAGAGGCAAGTATAATTGAGCATTTTATAGAACGCTAAGAGAGTTCAGGAAAAGTGCATTTCCCACTTTTTATCTTCCCAGGTTTAATGAAAATCCAACCTATTATGACTGCATAGAAAAAGAAGAAATAAAAGAGAATTATCATTTTTATTTCTACTTAGAAGCTCATCCAAGCATTTGAGATGAAAGTGGGTTGAAAGAGACGGAAGAGAGCACCATTGGCTGCTTTCAACCTTCTTCTCCCACATTAAACCTGCCCTCACTGGCTCCACAATCTCGCCCTTAAAGTAAATTTTGAAACAGGAAGATTTCCTTCAATTCCCAGGATTCCTGTTTTCTGCTTTGTCTCTTCTATCTTTCCCATTGGGAGCCCCACTCCCTTCTCCCTTCAGTGTCTAGTGCCCACACCAGGGGTCCTCAAACTACGGCCCGCGGGCCACATGCAAATACAAATATTGTATTTGTTCCCGTTTTGTTTTTTTACTTCAAAATAAGATGTGTGCAGTGTGCATAGGAATTTGTTCATAGTTTGTTTTTTTAAACTATAGTCCGGCCCTCTAACGGTCTGAGGGACAGTGAACTGGCCCCCTGTTTAAAAAGTTTGAGGACCCCTGGCCCAGATGAACAAAAAAAAAGGGACTTAATCATCTTTGGTGGAATATAGTATCAGTGTCTGAAATCACCTATATTTCATTGGTTATAAAAAATCAATAGATTAGAGGAATGAAGTCATAAGGCTGAAATTTTGGGAAAAGTGACTAGTGATTAGCAGCTGGGCTTTTGAAATACAAGTCCAGTTTTAGTTGCTACCTTTTTAATGGAATAGCTAAATTTTCGGTAGCAAAGTATGCATAAATAATATTCTGACTTCATATTTTTGCACATTCACTTGCAGACAAATACTTCTCCCATAAAATGTTATAGAGAACATTTTATTTAATGTATTCATAGCTTATACATATTAGACCCTAAGGGCATATTAGCAAGAGAAAAGGAAAGGAGGGAGGAGCCGAGGAGTCTCAGGGAAGGAGGAGGGAACAACTGAGTGTTTAATGGTGAGCGATGCTGTGAAGAGATGTCAGCCTTCCCCCTGGGGGCCCCAGGTCCTCACGGAAGACCAGGTGAAACCCACTGGGCAGAGCTCTCATTGGCTAGAATAACTTTCTGATGTCAGATCACAACGCAGAGGCATACGGATACACCACAGAAAAGACCTGTGTTACTGACAGACCTCTGGCAGCCAACATGCATGAAAAGTTGAACACAAAAGTAACCTCAGAGAGCATCCTGCCTAAGGAAGGATGGAAGGAGGAAGGGGAGGGAGGAAAGGAAACAAGGGAGGGAAGAAGGGAGAGAGGAGGGAGGGAGGGAGGGCTTATGCTTAAAATGATAAGATTTGTTCAAGCACAAATAACTAGGTGCTGAGTTGATTCTAGAATCTCCATGCCATTCCCAGTCCAGAATCTCCCACAGCTCCAGTAGGACTCACTCTGCTTCAGTGTCCTGGACCCAAACCCACTCGTTTTCTAGCTGCACCTCTGGAGTGTTTGGCGGGCCCCGTCCCCTAACCACGCATCGGCACCTCTGGGAGGTTTGACCGCCACGCAGAAATGAAATGTCAGTGCCACACGTACTGGCCACTGCTCTGCCCTCTGAGGAGCTTTCTGCCTGTCTGTTGCTCCGCCCTGTATATCGAAGGACTTAGCCCCATAAGTGACCCTGACTCCCTTGCCAGCTGGTTTCCATCTAGGTTTGGCTAATGATGGAAAGGGCAGGTTTTCCATGACGCCCTCCTGCCCCAGCCTGGGGTGGCATCTCTGACTCCCTGTTCCCTGAACACCAACCCACTCACATCAGCTCCTGCCTTCACAGACCGGCCTCCACAAGACGGCCTCGCCACACTCCAGCTCCTACCTAGGTCTGGGGTGGGAGCTCTGGGTCCCACCGCTCCCTGCTGCCCCCCAGGCATAGTGGGTCACGGTGTGTTCCTGCTCCTAATATCTTGGCTGACTCCTCATTTCTGTTTGGCGCCTCAGATGTCCATCATCCGTGTGTCCATTTCAGTTGGAAATGCATCTCAGTTGCTGGGCTTTCTTCCTCTGAAAGACACCCCTTCTAGAGGAGGAAATGGAGGCTGAAGAGGCAGCCCTGCCCGGCACCTTGTCCCAGGCCCAGGCTGGAATGCAGCTCCATCGGAGAACATTCACCTGGAGTTTCCAACTGCGGCCCAGCTGAGGAGGTGACATAACAAGGAAGAACAGAGGCGCCTGGAGACGGGGAGGAAGGGCAGGACTGCGAGAGGGCTGCCAGGAGAGGAGAGTGCTGAGCTACGGGGAGGACTGTGCAGAGCACACGCCCTGCGCACAGCTACGAAAGGGAGCAGACGGCTGGAACAGCAGAGGCTAGACCCGGCAGGCCAGAGCCAGTGGGTGAGAGCTGCCTTTTTTTTTTAATCTCTAAACTCAGGGCACAGGAGTTTTCATTTGCAACTACACACCCGAGGCATTGGCGCAGGGAGGGAGGCACGGACTTGAGGTGCCTGGGGATAGGCAGGGGTGGGGAGCAGGGCAGGGGGACTTGGAGAAGCAGCAGCCAGGAGTCCTGCATTGGGTCGTTCATATGATTCCAAACCAAATGGCTATTTTCCCTGGGAGGAGCTACCTGGGGGGTGGGAGGCGGGGGTGGGGGGGGAGGGGGGGGAGAGAGGACGGAGGGGGAGGGGGGAAGGGGAAACCTGCCCTAGGCAATACAGCCTGCCACAGCCTGCATTCTTCAAAGTGGACATACAGATGGCCAAGAGACATATGAAAAAAACGCTCAATGTCACTAATCATCCGAGAGATGCAAATCAAAACCACAATGAGATACCATCTCACACCTGTCAGAATGGCTGTCATCAACAAATCAACAAACACAAGTGCTGGCCAGGATGTACAGAAAAGGGAACCCTAGTACACTACTGGTGGGAATGCAGACTGGTGCAGCCATTTTGGAAAACAGTATGGAATTTCCTCAAAAAATTAAAAACGGTTCTCTCATTTGACCCAGTGACCCCACTTCCAGGAATATATAAGAAGAAACCTGAAACACTCATTAGAAAGGATATATTCACCCCAATGTTCATAGCAGTGCAATTTACAATAGCTAAGATCTGGAAACAGCCTAAGTGCCCATCAGCAGATGAATGGATTAGAAAACTGTGATACATTTACACAATGGAATATTATGTGACAATAAAAAAGGAAGAACTATTTGCAACAGCATGGATCAACCTGGAGAGTATTATGTTGAGGAAATAAGCCAGTCAGAGAAAGTAAGTGTCACATGATCTCACTCATATGTGAAATATAATGAACCAAATAAACTGATGAATAAAAATAGACCCAGAGACATAGAAGCATAAACAGACTGTTGAACCTCAGAGGGAAGGCAGGGGAAGGTGGGTAGGAAGAAATCAACCAATGAACTTGTATGTACATATGCATCACTCATGGGCACAGACAATGGGGGTGGTGAAGGCCTGGGGGGGCGGGGTACAGGATTGGGCTGTAATAGATTAATGGAGGAAAGGGAAGATCTATGTAATACTTTCAACAATAAAGATTTATAAATAAATAAATACATCTATACTAATAAAAGGGTAATATGCTAATTAGACCAGATAGACCAGACATCTTCCAAACGTCCTTCCAGACAAAGCCATGGTGGTGGGGGCTGAGGCAGAGGCGGTTAGAGGTGATCAGGTGGCAGGGAGAGCAGTTAAGGGTGATCAGGCCGGCAGGGGAGAACAGCTAGGGGTGATCAGGCAGGCAGGCAGAGTGGTTAGGGGTGATCAGGCAGGCAAGCAGGTGAGCAGTTAGGAGCCAGTGGTCCCAGACTGTGAGAGGGATTTCTGACTAAACCAGCAGTCGGACATCCCCCAAGGGGTCCCGGATTGGAGAGGATGCAGACCAGGCTGAGGGACTCCCCCACACTCCCTGTGCACAAATTTCATGCACCAGGCCTCTAGTAAATAAATAAATAAATAAATAAGATAACGGGGGAAGAAGGGGGGGAAAGACACCCCTTCCTTAGCCACTGATGTATCCTCTCACCCTTATACTCTTCCCTAGCCCTTCAGAACCCAAAGCCAGAGCCTTACACAAGGTGAAGTTTGCAGAAAAAGGAAGAGGATACTGGACCTAAGATGCATTTGGGATACCTTGTAAGTGATGTGTGCAGCCCAAGACCTCAATTTAATGAGAATAGTTGATGAAAATTAATATTTAGTCTATTAGTGTCTCCAATGCTCCCCTACACACACACACACACACACACACCACACCACACACACACACACACACACACACACACACACACACACTCCCATATCCATTTAGAATAGTTGCTATTTCACAAAATTGGAAATATCTCTGACATCTGGATTTTCATTGATATTGTATTTGAAACTGGCACAATATACCTAGCGTTGGACCAACTACAAGCCAGGAAATTGTATACATACACATGCCAAATTTAAGATGATGGATGTAAACTAAAACTATACAGGGAGATTGATTACTAATTGACTATTTGTCATACAAAATGATTCAATATATTATTCCTTCAAGTATCAAACATCTCTGGCATATTTACAATGTGATTTGATTTACCAACACTCGCATTATGCTAGCAAACATTTCTTACCATGAGAAAAAATAGCAACATTTGAAATATCACTAGATTTCAGTGGATTAGAGTCCACTTTTCTCGAGGCCACAGTGTCAACATCTACCTCGGAGGCTGTTGTTATTCAATTTGCACACAAGGACCAGCACCTTAAGCACCAGCCTGTCCACCTGGAACCTAGATAAGCCCAGGCTCCCCTGCGGGCATTTTCTAGCATCTTTCTCTAGTGCAGGGAGTGGAGGGAAACAGAGCAAGTCAAGCAATTTAGAGTATTTTATACCTAAGAGAAAATAACAAATAAGCAAGAATATTGTTTGTGTTCAAATGCTATAATCTTTTCTTTTTGTTACTAAAAATGCAACATTGCTGAAATTTTCTCTGTGGTGATGATTTAAGTACCCTTCCTGCCCCCCCTCCGCCCCCCCCGCCCCTCCCCCCTCCAGTGCACGTGCTGTTTCACGGGATAATGATCTGTTTGGCTCTGGCTCCCAGGTCTACTCCTCCTAACTCAGGTCTCACGTTAAACCTGGACACCACGAGTCATCTTGCAGAAACAGAATCCAGGCGCAATGGCAGCCTCAGCACTTGCCTCTCTGCAACCACAGCCACTTTCAGCTTGCAGTTTTTATTTAAAAGGCTTAATTGGAAGGTTTTATTACTCCCAATTAGGCTTTTTAATTAAAAGGAAAAGTTTAAAGAGGCTGCAGGCAAATACTGCTGAAACCCATATCAGCATAAAATCAAAGGAAATAAAAACAAAATTACGCTACTGTCAAACACCAGTAACAGCGCAGCTTTTGAGGCTGTTTACCTCTGGTCCCAGTTAACTTGATGGGCACATTGACAGTGATGGAGTGGACAGGGCTGGGAAAACCAGCCTGTCTCCAGTGCAACAATAAAATTCATCAAAATGATGCTTAAAAGACTACATTAGCATTCAAGGCAAAAATCTGCCAAAATGCACAGTTGACAATTCAAGTAGTTAGCAATTCTAATTCTACAACATGGTTCTAGCTCTGCACACTAATGCAGACTCTTAACATCTCTTTAACAAGCACGAGACTCCACATAAACAATGTAGGCAAGTGCTTATTGTTGTCGGATGATTCGCTTTTTAATTCCTTAAAGGATTTTGTCTTCTATGTAAAGCCTTAGCTTGTCAAGTTGTGCACTAGTGAGGTTTTTTAAATTCTGAATGAAATTAGAAGTCTCATCCGCTTATATTTTGGGCATCTTTTAAATTCCACATAATGTCTTCAGAGCAAAATAGAGCTTCTTCTAGAAGGGTGAGTTTATCATCAGAGGTAGCAGGAATACATGTGGGTATTAGATCCATACCAGACCCAATTTCATACCTAATAAACTTGGCTATTTATCCCGAGTTTTATAAATTATTCTGAGTCAGAAATGAAAGGTAAAATGGCTCTCATATAAACTGGGATATTGAAGAAGTTATTTTTTCGATTGTTAACTCCCCAACTCACAGATTAGAATGATACCTGCCCCCAACACACACCAACAAATCTGGGGTAAAAAATAGACAAATGTCCACGCAGAGGGGAGGTGTTAGTATGCCATCGAGGCTGGCAGAATCGTCATGGCTTTTGTCCTGTCAGTGAAGCGTTCATGGCTCGGCAGCTGAAATCTTGGCTGACAGATAACAGGTGAACGCAGCCCCTCTGCTTCTCCTAGAGACAATGACGTGTGCAATCTCGTCCATGAAAAGACATTCACCAAATTGGCACGGACTGCAGGGGAGGAGTGGGCATCCCTACCGTGCCATTACAGTCCTCTCCCTCCTTCCACTCTTGTCCTCTACAGTCCTGGGTATATCAGGGTTTTGTAAGGCATCAATCAATGTATGTCATTGCCTTGCTTTACAAACACTTTATAGCTTCTTACCGTGGCTCGAACAAAATCCCCACTCATATGGGCCTATCATATCCTATCAATGCCCTCACTGACCGGGCTCAGGATTTCAACCTCCTCTTGACTCTCTCTAGCATTCAAGGCAAAAATCTGCCAAAATGCACAGTTAACAATTCAAGTAGTTAGTAATTCTAATCCCCCAACATGGTTCTAGCTCTGCACACTAATGCAGACTCTTAATATCTCCACCAGCCGCTACGGCCTTTTTCAGTTCTAAGAGCACACACCAGCTCTCTCCGTGCTGAGGACATTAGCATGGGCCCTAGTCTATGCCTAACATTCATTCCTCTTTCCCAGGGGCTGATCTTTCCTGTGCCGCTCATTTACACACAGTATCCATGTGACGCCTCTTCAAAGAAGGCTTCCCTACCCGACTAAAGGCAGCCCATCCCAGTTACCACCACGTCTATCACAAGTCACACATTTATATGCCCAGGACCCTATCACAGCTATAATTACGGTATTTCCATGTCCACGTGTTCCTTTTTTTTTTTTTAATGTGTTTCAAGAATGCAAGAACCATGAATGTCTTATGTATCAAAACATCATACCACCTACCCAGCACCTAACCCATGCCTGGCATGTACTAGCCAATCGATGTTCTTTCCTTTGTTACTATTTACTCAACAAACCTTGTTCCCAGTTTTATTGAGATACAGTTGGCATATAAAATTTTTTTAGTTTAAGGCAGTGATTTTCAACCTTTTACATCTCACAGCACACATACAAATTACTGAAATTTACCAGTTTGACAAAGAATAGGTATAATTTTGATTCATTGACACTGGACAGCTATTGTTGTGTTGACTGTTGTCATTTTTTTATTTGACAATCTAAGGGGAAAAAAGTCAGTGTCCCTAACTAAATAGTCAGGTATTGCATGTTTTATTTAATTTTTTAATATATTTTTTATTTTAGAGAAGAAGGGAGAGAGATAGAAACATCAATGATGAGAGAGAATCATTGATTGGCTGCTTCCTACATTTCCCTACTGGGGATCAACTCCACAACCCAGGCATGTGCCCTGACCCAGTATTGAACCGTGACCTCCTGGTTCATGGGTCGACACCTCAACCACTGAGCCATGCCAGCTGGGCCAATTATTGCATGTTTTAAAAATTATTGAGGCATACAGTTGAAAATCACTGGTATAACATGTTCCTGTGATGATTTCATACACATATGTTGCAAAATGTTACCATATAGGGCTGGTTTGCACTCCATGGCCTCACAATTGCTATTTAATGGGGGTTGGCGCTTAGAATATTAAGATCTACACTCTTAGAAAATTTCAAGAATATAACACAGTATTGTTAACTAGAGTCATCATGCTGTCCGTCAGATTCCCAGAATTACTCCTCTTAAAACTAGAAGTTTGAACCCTTTGACCAACATCTCCCCATTGCTGCCACCCCTAGGGCCCTGGCCATCACCATTCTACTCTGTTTCTGTGAGAGAGGCCTTTTTTGGTTCCTCATATAAGTGAGATCATGCAGAACTTCTTTCTTGTCTGGCCTATTTCAATTACCATTGTGCACACAAGTTCCATGAATGTTTCACAAATGGCAAGAATTGCTCCTCCTCACGTGGCTGAGTAATATCACAGGCATTGCTAGATGAACACCTAGGCCATGGTCAGCAAACTGCGGTTCACGAGCCACAAGCGGATCTTTAGCCCCTTGAGTGTGGCTCTTCCTAAGCTTTAGGAGTACCCTAATTAAGTCAATAACAATGTACCTACCTATATAGTTTAAGTTTAAAATATTTGGCTCTCAAAAGAAATTTCAGTTGTTGTACTGTTGATATTTGGCTCTGTTGACTAATAAGTTTGCCGACCACTGACCTAGGCTATTTCCATGTCTTGGCTGTTGGGAATTATACTGCAATGGACATGGGGGTGCAGATATCTCTTCAAGGTCCTGTCTCATTTCCTTTGGGTATAAACCGAGAAGTGAGGTTGCTGGAACATGTGGTAGTTCTATTTATATGGGTTATATGAGAAACCCATAGTGTTTCCACAGTGGCTGTACCAATTCACATTCCCATAACAGAGTCCGATGCCAACAGTTCTCCACGTCGATGCCAACATTCACTACCTGCCTTTTTCAAAATAGTCACTCTAACAGACAGGAGGTGACATCTCACTGTGCTTTGATTTGCCTTTTGCTGGTCATGGTGATGTTGAGCATCTTTTCATGGACTTGTTCGCCTTTTGTATGTCTTCCGTAGAAAATGACTGTTCAGGTACTCTGAAAATGTTTTAATCTGCATGGGGTTTTGTTTTCTTACTATTGAGTTATTAGAGTCCCTTATATATTTTGGATATTAATCCCTCATTAGATAAATGGTTTGCAAACCCCCAGGGACCCTTCTCAGATTTTTTATTATTTCTTCAAACCCCCAGGGACCCTTCTCAGATTTTTTATTATTTCTTTTGCTGTACAGAAGCTTTTTAGTTTGTGTAGTCCCACTAATTAATTTTAGCCTTTGTTGCTTGTGCTTTTGATGCCATATCCAGAAATTACTGCTAAGAGCAATGTAAAGAAGACATAAGGAACCCAATCTAAGGTACCAGTATTTAGACTTCAGCTCTAACATTTAAGTACTTAATCCATTTTGAGTTAATTTTTAATGTAATCATGATTTCATCTTTAATAATGCTTCCCATTAAGTGGTAACATACAAAATAAGCCTAATTAGTCTAATATTTCCATTTTATACAAAAAAAGAGAAAGATCCTTTGAAATGTTCTATGGACCCTGGGAAATTTCAAAGTTAGTTTTACTTAAAATTTGACTTTTGAGACATTATAATAAAAAAATTTTTAAATGTTAAGCAATTGGTCAAATAGGTCACAGTTCAATCTAAAACAATGCTTGCTTAGCTCTCTATTTAATTATGACAATTAAAGACTCCATAGGCAAGTACAGAAAGTTAAGCAGTTGTAAGCAAACTTTAGCTCTTTCAATACTGAGAAGATTAAGAAATCAAAGGACTGCTAAGAAATAGGACAGAAGTAACTTGAATAAAATATAAAATCTTTGCTTTTATTTTATGATCTCTTATTAGGAACATACCTATAGTATAGGAAAACTGCTAGAATTTTTAACCCATAGAAGCCTTAATTTCTAGTGAAAACTGGGAAGAAATGTTTATAGACAGCCTATGAAATTAACATTTTTATGAATTTATTTAATAATTTTAGAAACATGTGCTTCTTCATAGTATAATTTTTCAATAAGGCACAAAACATGTTTATTAAGTAACCTAAATTTATTTCGACTTTCTCTGTAATAGATAACCAAAAATAGATAAACTTATGCTCAGTAATTAATGTTTCATTATTTTATCTTATTTGGAAATAATGGTCGTGTTTAATAATTTTTATTATTCAACTTAATTTAGCAAAACACTAAGGTGTTGAGTTACTAAAAAAATTTGGAAAATATTTTTAAACATACATCCCATAACATGTAATGGTTGTTAAAAATTTTCTCTGAAAACCTTTTATTCTACTTGGGTTTATTTAATGTATTAGTTCTTAACAATTATGTTTAGGTTACCCATTAAACTTTTATGAGAGATATCAGACAAAGTTAATTATTATCCCAAACAATTTTTTCCTGCTGACAAATTTTGTAACAGATATAACATAACTAATACAACATAACTTAGGGTGTTCACCAACCCAAATCAAGTCTTCATCCATCACCAGAGTTACTTTGTAACTTAGGGGTCTAATTTCATTTTTCTGCATGTGACTAACCAGTTTTCACAATACCAATTATTGAAGAGACTAACCTTTTTCCATTGAGCATTTTTGACTCCCTTGTCAAATATCAGTTGACTATATACATGTGAGGGTTTATTTCTGGGCTATTAATTCTGTCCTATTGTTCTAAATGTGTATTTTATACTAGTTTCATACTGTTTTTGATTTCTATAGCTTTGTAATCCAGTTTGAAATCTTCATATGTATGCCTCCAGCTTTGTTTTTTTTTTAGATATATTTTTATTGATTTTTAGAGAGAGAGAGGAAAGGAGAGGGAGAGAGAACGTGAGAGAGAAATATCAATGTGAGAGAAAAACATTTATCGGTTACCTCCCAATGAACCCCCACTGTGGTTCAAACCCACAATCTCAGTACCTGCCCTAACTGAGAATCAAACCCGCAACATTTTTTTGCATGGAATTATGCTCTAACCACTGAGAAACACCGGCCAGGACTCCAGCTTTGTTCTCCCACACTGGGAACCAAGCCCACAACCTGGGCATGTGTCCTGACCTGGCATCAAACCATGATCTCCTGGTTCATAGGTCAGGCTATTCTTTATTCTTAAAATTGCACTGGTTATTGGGATCTTTTCTGATTCTATATAAATTTAGGATTGTTTTTTTCTATTTTTGTGTAAAATGTCCCTGGAATTTTCATAGGGAATGCATTGAATCTGTAAACCACTTTGGGCAATCTGAACATTTTAACAATATTAATTCTTCCAATCCATGAATTTGGGATATCTTTTCACTTATTTGTATCTTCTGCAATTTATTTCATCAATGGCTTATAAAGGGTGTCCCAAAATTCACACAAGATTTGAATTTTACGCCATTTGTGCCGTAAAGTGTTGCCAAATGAAAAAAAAGAGATAGCATGACAGCTGACAGTTCAGGGTTATTAAAAATGGAGCGCTACACAAAAGAACAATGCGTTTTCATTGTTGAGCAATATTTTAAAAATAATGGAGGTTTGGCAGCTACAGTTCACAATTTTCAGGCAAAATATGGTCGGAATAGCGATTTACCTTCATCAACTGTGAAGAGATTAATTAAAACATTTAGGGAGACTGGATCATTAGTGACCTTACACACTCTGGCCGTCCTTCAGCAAGTCCTTCAACACAAAACATCGAAGCAGCTCCTGAGAGCGTTGCTGAGAGTCCAGGGACATCAATTCGGCACCGTGGTCAAGAATTGGACATTTCGAGAAGCTCTCTACAGCGTATTCTCACGAAAGATTTGCATCTTCATGCTTACAAAGTTCAATCGACTCAAGAACTGAAGCCTACTGACCATGCACAGCGAAGAGAGTTCGTTGAATGGATTACGGAACAACAACAAGTGGATGCTGATTTTTCGAACAAAATCATCTTCAGCGCTGGGGCTCATTTTCATCTTGATGGCTTGGTTAATGGACAAAATTGTCGCATTTGGGGTTCAGAAAATCCACAGGTGATTGTTGAGAGACAAATGCATCCACAGCGTGTCACTGTTTGGTGCGGATTTGGGGCTGGAAGCGTCATCGGACCATTCATCTTCGAAAATGCGGCTGCTCAGGCAATAACGGTTAATGGTGCTCGCTATCGCGACATGATAATCCAGTTTTTTGTGCCTAAATTGCAAGATCTGGATGTGGACGATATGTGGTTTCAACAAGACGGTACCACATGCCATACAGCCCGAGAAACAATTCAATTACTGCATGAGTCATTTCCTGGTCGTGTAATTTCCCATTTTGGTGATTCGAATTAGCCACCCAGATCATGCGATTTAACGCCGTTGACTTTTTTCTTTGGGGTATTTTGAAGTTTAAGGTTTATGCTAACAAGCCCACGACCGCCCATGCCTTGAAGGAAATTGAGCGCTGTATCAACGAAATTCAGCCACATTTATGCAAAATGGTCATGGGAAATTTCAACAAAAGAGTGCGTATGTGCCAGCAAAGCCGTGGAGGCCATTTACCCGATATGCTATTCCATACATAACCCTATACTGTATACTTTATGAATCAATAAAAAATTTACAATTTTTAATTATAAACCTGTGTTTTCTATCAAAATTACTTCTTGCATGAATTTTGGAACACCCTGTCTTCAGTGGACAGATATTTCATCTCATGTTTTATTGCTTTTAATGTAATTGTAAATGGGATTGCTTAATTTTCTTTTTCAGTTCATTAGTGTAAAGAAATGTATATTGATTTTCTATCCTACAACTCTAGTGAATTGATTTACTAGTTCTAACAGTTTTTGGGTAGAGTCTTTAGATTTTCCTGAATATAAGATCATGTCATCTGCCAGCAGAAATAATTTTACTTATCACTTTCTGACTTGGATGTCTGTATTTCTTTTTCTTGCTAGAACATCTGGCTGGGACATCCAGTGCCATGTGAAATTGGAGTAGTCATAGTGGGCACTCCGCTCTTGCTTCAAATCTTAGCGGAAACACTTTCAACCTTTCACCATTGAGAATGATGTTAGTGGTAGGCTTGTCACAGATAATGTTTTTTTATGTTTAGTTATGCTTCTTTTATACCCAATTTGTTGAGAGATTTTATCATGAGAGAATGTTGTATTTTGTGAAATGCTTATTGAGATAATCATACCATTTTGGGGTTTTATTCTATTAGTGAGGTGTACCATATTTATTGATTTGCATATGTTGACCCATCCTTGTATTCCAGGGATAAAACCCATTTTGTCGTAGTGTGTGATCCTTTTAATGTGCTGTTAAATCTAGTTTGCTAGGGTTTTGTTGAGAGTGTTTGCCTCTATCAGGAGTATGGCCTATAGTTTTTGTCAAGGGTCCTTACCGGCCTTGGTGTCAGGGCAATGTTGGCCTCACTGAGTAAGTTAGGAATGTTTTCTCTTCAGTTTTTGGAAAGAGCTTGAGAAGGTTTGGCAATTCTTCTTTAAGTGTTAAGCTGAATTCACCTATGAAGCCATCAGGTCTGAATATTTTCTTTATTGGGAAGTTTTTTGATTACTAATTCAATCTCCTTACTCAATACTGGTCTGTTCAGATTGTCTATTGCTTCATGATTCAGTATTAGTAGCTTGTATGTTTTGGAATTTACCTATTTCTTCTAGGTTATGCAATTTGTTGGTATATAATTATTCATAGTAGCCTCATGATCCTTGTATCAGTTGTAATGTCTCTCTTCATTCCTAATTTTATTTATTTGAATCTTCTCTCTATTTAGTCTAGTTAAATATTTGTCAATTTTATTTATCTTTTTAAAAAATCAGCTCTTAGTTTCTTTGAGCTTTTTAATTGTTTTTCCAGTCTTTATTTTTTTATTTATACTCTGATCTGTATTATTTCCCTTATTCAGCTAATTTTTAGCTTAGTTTGTTGTTGTTTTTCTAGTTCATTGAGATGTAATGTTAGATAGTTTATTTGAGATATTTCTTTTTCATTAATGTAGGTGTTCAACGCTACATTAGAATTGCTTTTAATGAATTTCATAAGTTTTATGATATTGTTTTTCCATTTTTATTTATTTCAATATATTTTTAAATTTTCATCTTTGATCCATTTTTTTGGTTGTTGTTGTTCAGGAGTATGCTGTTTAACTTCCAATTTTTTGTGGATTGTACAGCTTTCCTCCTATTATGGATTTCTAGTTTCATATCTTTGGGGCCAGTTACTGGATAATCATTGTGATCCTTTGGGAGTGTCACATTTCCTTGATTTTTCATGTTCCTGCTGGTTCTGAATCGCTGTCTTCACATTTGAAATAGAAGTCATCTCTTCCAGACTTTATCACTCACTTCAAGAGATAAATACCTCTGGCATCTCTGTGGGAGATTCTGAGACTTTCTCAGACCTTCTGTAGGTACAAATGCCATTATTGTCTTAATTTTCTATACTTGCAACAAATAACCATAAATGTAGTGGCTTAAAACAACACAAATTTATTATCTTACAGTTCCTGGGGGTAAGGAGTCTGACATGGGTATCACTGGGCTAAACCTAAGAGTTTGCAATACTCAGTTCCTTTCTGTCATGGTCTGAATATTTGTGTCCTCCCCAAATTCACATAGTGAAATCCTAACACCCAATTTCATGCAATTAGAAGATGGGGCCTTTGGAAGATGCGTAAGTCATACAGGTGGAGCCCTCACAAATAGGATTAGTGTTTCTACAAAAGTTCCTTACACACGTCTGCCTTATGAAGATACAACAAGAAATCTGTCACATGAAGGAGGGCCCTCACCCAACCATGCTGACATCTGCTCTTGGACTTCCCGCCTCCGGAACTGTAAGAAATAAATCCCTGTCATTTATAAACCACACAAAGTGCAGCCTTTTATTATAATACCCTGGTCAGACTAAGACACTCTCTGAAGGCTCGAGAGAAAAATCTATTTCCTCATCTTTTCCAGTTCTAGATTGTGCCTGCATTCCTTGGTTCATGGCCTCCTATTCCATCTTCAAAGCCATAACGTTCATTTCTCTGACTCTTCCTCCATCATCACAACTGTATCTTTGACCACCCAGGAAATATGTTCCCCTTTTAAGGAGTCATGTGATGAGCATGGACCCACCTAGATAAGCCAGGATAATACACCCTTATCTCAAGGTCCTTAACAGTAATCGCACCTGAAAAATCCCATTTTCCAAGTAAGATAACATATTCACAAGAGTCAGGGAGTAGGATGTGAGCATAATTGGGGAAGCCATTATTCTACATCTCGATTCTACCAGCGATATAACAGGAGAAATAGTAGTTCCTACTTTATAGGGTTATAAGGATAAAATGTGATTCTACAAACAAAGCAGTTGGTCCAGCATCTGGCCCTAAAACTGTTAGTTGTCTCGTAAATAACAACCAGTTCCTGCTGTGCCTAGTCACTTCTAACAAAGCCCACTTTCTACTACCACAAAATGGTTAGTGTCATGACGTTGAACCCTCCCCTATCACAGATTCTTCTCTATACCTCACAGGACAAAATATTCTGTTTCCACAGCTTAACCTTAAATCTTTCACAAGCATTTGTCTCCCCTTCATATGAGCAGGTGAGATGGTATAGACAACATTTTTGAAGCTGCCACTCACTAGTGGATCCTAAGCCCCCTCGAAACTTCTGACCATTTGTGGCTACACGGCGTCTAAATGAAACCCACACTTAATTTCATCACAAACATTCACTCATCGCTTTCCACTGGCCCAGAGCAGGAGGGGGGGAGGCAGCCCGCCGCCCACCTGCTGCATTCAGAGGGCTGGTGGGCAGTCTACCCTACCATCAAGGATTACCTGCTGTCACTCAAGACTTTAAAGAAAACAGTCAGGAGCTACCCAAGAGGAAACAACACACTTCTCTCCTGGTGCTCCACCAACTGTATTAAGTTTTCCGTAACCAAATGTACCGCGGGACTGAGACCAAGCATGGGGTATTTTTGCTGGAAGTTTTTGATATTTAAAACTACCTTTTATAAAGAAACTTAAGACATAGGTGCAATTCCCTATCGCTCTGGCAAAACTCAATTTTTTTTTTCCATTTGGGAAAATTGTTTTGTCATCTAATTATGCCAGAGTACAAAGTCAAAATAAGCTCAAAACATGGGACCTAAATTAGACTAGATACTGCTTTTCATTTTTGAGATTGTTTAAACACTGTATTTCATATCATGAAATCGTCAAGAGTGCTTTTAGCACCAATTTCTGTGACACTTCTAAATCAATAAAACAACAGCACTCAAACTAGTGGAGAAAAAAAGGAATGGAAGATGGCATAAAACTTTCTTACTTTGTAGACTAAATCCACACTTGCATATAGCGATTGTTGAGCCAAACTGGTAATGAACTCTTGAAGACTGTTAGTCACTCGTTTCCAACACTCGTTAGTCACTGCATTAGGTGTACAGCATAGGAATCAGCAGATAGATTTGTTGTAGTCAAGTCAGAGATGCTAAAAAGTAAGTGTGTTTCATTTGAAAAGGGCACCTCAATTCCCATCCCTGCCCATCAAGCGAAAAGGAGAATATCTGAGGACATCAACTGTGAAATGTCAGCACACTCAGTAGGGTGTAGAGCTCATGTGTGCTGATATGACAGGGACAGACCCCAGTGAGTGCTACTTGAAAGCCCATCTGCTGCAGCGCTACCCTGAGCTTCCCCAGGTTCTAGAAAGCTGCTCGGGGTGCTGAGTGTGGAAGGATTACCTCAAGGCCTCGCCCATCACGCCCACAGAGAGAAACGGATGTACTAAGGAAAATGAATCTAGAAATAAAAAAGAAGAGCTTCAGTATTTAAACACGAAAAGGAAAAAAGCTGAAGCAAATGATATGCTTACCTTATCCCATGAGACAAGCATGCAGGAATGACTAATATTGGTAGATTTTTCACCACAGCCTAAGCATAACTACAAAATAGAAAAGGCATCCAGTGCCTTTGTTGTCACTATCAAAGAGGGGAAATGAGCTCGTCCCGAGTGACGGTGCTGGCGGCAGATAATGAAAGCTCGAAATTGAAATGGTGATAAACTGTGTTGTGAGGCCCATAGATTAGATGAATATTTATTGCAGTTACATTTCAGGTTCCACTAAAGAACATGTAGCATCTTAAAGAATAATTTTAAAAGCCCTCATCCTTTCATTTCAAAAGAAGAAGGGAAGAAAGGGATGTAATCTACATGGATGAATCTGATTCATGACTGTCAATAGTCACAACACCTTACCACGTTTCTCCAGCCCAAGAAGCCCCTGATCACTTCCCAGATTTAACAAGATGACATCCAACAACAAAAAGGATGATTTCACACAAAACACTGTCACAGCCACCTCTGAGGAGAAAGCAGAGCAACACGACAGAGTTGAAAAGCATATGAAAAGGAAAAGTACAACCACACCACCGAGAGTGTGTGCGTGAGCATCGCCCGATGATAACGTGCCAACTGCAGCCAGAACCCTGCCGCCCCAGCAGGTGCTCTGGCTTTGCGCAGGATGCCAAGGTGGCTGGGAACCTTGCAGGCAGGAGGCTGTGGTTGGAGATGGATTTGCTTTCAAAGATGATGTTGATGAATCACTGCACAGCTCCCAGAGCAAGCGGCACCAAGTGCAACAGGGTCTCAGGACGACACACTTTCAGCACTGACCTGGCCAAGTGTGCGACTATGGGAAATACATGGAGGTTCAGCTTGATGGAGAGAGAGAGAGAGAGAGAGAGAGAGAGAGAGAGAGAGAGAGAGAGGCAGAGAGAGAGGAAGGAAACAAAAATCAATCCTCTCTTGTATTGAGGACATGATGGTGGCATTTGTTTTTGCATAATTAATGAAGTGATTACTTGTACTATAGCATATACTAGTATATATCATTAATTAGTCTTATTAGACCGATGATAATGTGAACTAACATTTACAGTCCCCATAGTATAGTGGTTTGAGACTATGTAAAAAAAATACCTACTTAATGAAATCCAAAACTTCTACTTGCTTAGCCTTAATCATCTGGATAATTGGTCTAAAAATATTATCCTTTTCCACTGCATCTTTTAAAATAAATCTGATTAAATAAATCTGATTTGTTTTTCAGGGGTGTCTCCCTCACAATGTCATGCTAATCTGCCACCCTATTCTTCACAACAGAGATATCAAAAACACACTCCATATTTTAATGGTATAAACTAATGGCAGAAAAACAGCAGAAGGCAAATTTCTTTTTCTTTCTTCCTCTCAACCAGTTTATGGGAGGGAAACCCTGCCTTGCTTGAGTTTTTAATTAGTTAATCTCCCAAACAGGTAAGTCAGTGCTGTGAAGTGCTATTCTAGTTTCAAATAACCGTCTGGAAATGGGTGCCGGGGCTGGATTAGCCAGAGCCTCCTCAGCATGCATCACTGTTGCTGTAGCACGGAATGAAAGGGAAGTAACACAACGAGGAGAGGAGATAAAACTATAAAAACAAAATGTGTGCATTGACCATCTTCTCCTCACTGTTTTACTGCTGACCTTGTGATGGTCACATAAGAACCGCATTCTTGAAACATACTTTCCGCGCAGAGAGACCCACTTTCATGGATGCCAGAAACACCTGAGAGCTTATGAAAAGTAAGATTCCCAGGCCGCAACAGGTTCTGAGATAGGGTGGATAGTTTGGGACCCAGAAAATTCCCACCACCCAGGTTGATTCTCATTTAAGGGGTCTATGGATCCTATATGGAGAAATGCATATAACCTATATCTCAGTAAGGTGGACATTCAGCCAGTTTTATCTCACTGCCTACTGTACAAGTGATGCCACCACCCATAGCTTCACCTACTGGCAATGGGACCTCAGGACCTTCTGGAGTAACTCATCCCTCTTTGAGCAACTCCCACTGTCCCCTCCTTCCTATTGTGCATCTAGTTCTTTGCTCTAACCTTGGAATTGAGGCAGGAATTTTAGGGGGAACATAGGCAGGCTTAGGGATTTCTTAGAATTGGGGTCCATGGAAAAGCTAGGGGCTGCAGACTGGGAGAAGGTACATTTCCATAACAAGGAAGCCAGGTGCACTTACATCTCCATAAGACAAGGGAGCAGCAACAGTTGCATTTACATAAGACAAGGGAACTGGAAGTAGCCAAGAAAGGTCTATATTTACAAAATAAAGAGAAGGAAACCCTTCAGATGGAAAAGAAGAAAGCCCAGAGAAATGGAAGGACTACAAGGGGGGAGGGCCTTAGGAATCACTATAGTAACCAATTCTAAGGGGAATATTGACCAATCAGAGGGGATATCAGGACACAGGAACTACAGCCTTTATAAACCATAGGGAGAAGGAACCCAGTGGGACTCTTCCCCCTCCCTACATGGAAGTCAGTTCTGTGGGACTCTTTCCCTCACCCCATGTGGGAGTCTGTACTTGTTCTTCAATGAATTTCCACCTTTGCTATACCACTTTCTGTCTGTGGATTCATTCTTCGATTCCAGCGGACAAAGAATCCCGTTTCCAGTCCAAAAATTCGTTATCAGAACCATATTCTGTAACAGCTATTTTACTCCAACAGCCCTCAAATGACAGTGTAGGCACAGTGCTGAGAGTCCCACCCAGAGGACCAGCAGGGTCACAAACCCAATGAAAATGCTTTGGAGATCAGATGAGCTGGCGCATTCTTACAGAGAGATGCGGGAACTAAGCAATTGGCCATTTGGATAGAACTGCATCTACTTATATAAAAACCCTGGGTGTAACATCACAGCCAGAACCATGACCAACCAGAGGGAAGTCAGTCCTGCAGGGGTTGTCTTGGAAACGGCTGCACCCTCCCCCGAGCTGTTTCCCAGAGCTGTTTCCTGTAAGGGCGGGGTTTGAGGCAGGAACCCGCCCTAGGAGCATGGAGGCATATCTTTATAAAGTGTGCCACGCCAGCACAGCCAAGGGTGAACCTGAGTGGGGGTGGCTGAAAGGCTTAGAAGAGACAGACAAGAGAATGAAATCTGAGTCTCGGTGGGACACTGCTTCTCTGAGAGACAGTGACCATGACCACAGCCATGTCTTAATTTGATAGCAGATGCCACAAGGCAAAGTAAGGGTGTCACCAAGATGTGTACAACATTCTCCTGGGTTTCAACCCTAAATGCACCTGAACTCTATCAAGCCTACATCACTCAGGCACGTGGGGCCACGTGTTTGGACCATAGGTTCAAGCTTACAACTATAGTTGTTGGCTATAATTGTGCTGGGAAGGCCCTGTTCTCCAAGCTGGGCCTTGCATGTGGCAATGAGAGGACTGTGCCCTCTCATCAGTCCAAGCCTTGAAGCTGTCCAAAACACTGTAGTGGCTCCCCACAATAAAGTTTTAACACATTATATTAGAGGTTGTTGTGGTACTACTTTACCTACAGCATCTAGAGGAATTGCTGCAAATTTACTTTTCGGTGGAAGAACCTTTCATTCCCAATATAAATGACCAATTCCATTAAATGAAACTTCAATTTCTAGACTCAATATAAACAGTGAAGTTGCTAAGCCTATTAAAAAGGCCCAACTTCTCATTATTGATGAATGCATCATGGCATCCAGTCATGCTGTAAACCAGTGGTTCTCAACCTACTGGCCCTTTAGATACAGTTCCTCATGTTGTGACCCAACCATAAAATTATATTCGTTGCTACTTCATAACTGTAATGTTGCTACGGTTATGAATTGTAATGTAAATATCTGATATGCAGGATGGTCTCAGGCAACCCATGTGAAAGGGTTGTTCGACCACCAAAGGCAGGGGTCCTCAAACTTTTTGAACAGGGGGCCAGTTCACTGTCCCTCAGACCGTTGGAGGGCCAGACTATAGTTTAAAAAACAACTGTGAATAAATTCCTATGCACACTGCACATATCTAATTTTGAAGTAAAAAAACAAAACGGGAACAAATACAATATTTGTATGTGGCCCATGGGCCATAGTTTGAGGAACCCTGGCCAAAGGGGTCATGACCCACAGGTTGAGAACCACAGCTATAAATGCCGTAGACAGAATACTAAGAGAAATTATGAATTTGAATGTTGTATTTGGTGGGAAAGTTCTCCTTCTTGGAAAGGATTTTCGACAATGTCTCAGTATTGTACCAGATGCTATGGGATCAGCCATAGCACAAATGAGTTTAAAGTACTGTAATGTTTGGGGATGTTTCAATAAATTGTCTCTTAAAACAAATATGAGATCAGAGGATTCTGCTTATAGTGAATAGTTAGTAAAATTTGGAGATGGCAAACTTGATAGCAGTTTTCATTTAAGAATGGATATTATTGAAATCCCCTGTGAAATGATTTGTAATGGATCTATTATTGAAGCTACCTTTGGAAATAGTATATCTATAGATAATATTTAAAATATATCTAAACATGAAATTCTTTGTCCAAAAAATGAGCACGTTCAAAAATTAAATGAAGAAACTTTGGATATACTCGATGGAGATTTTCACACATATTTGAGTGATGATTCCATTGATTCCACAGATGATGCTGAAAAGGAAAATTTTGCCATCGAATTTTTTAATAGTATTACTCCTTTGGGAATGCTGTGTCATAAATTAAAATTGAAAGTAAGTGCAATCATCATGCTATTGAGAAATCTTAATAGTAAATGGGGTCTTTGTAATGGTACCAGATTTATTAGCAAAAGATTACGACCTAACATTATCAAAGCTGAAGTATTAACAGAATCTACAGAGGGAGAGGTTGTTCTGATTCCAAGAATTGATTTGTCCCCGTCTGACACTGGCCTCCCATTTAAATTAATTTGACAACTGTTTCCCATTATGCCAACATTTGCAATGATTATTAATAAATCAGCCGAAACTCTTTTGGCTCAGTGGATAGAGCGTCGGCCTGCACACTGAAAGGTCCCAGGTTTGATTCCGGTCAAGGGCATGTACCTGGGTTGCGGGCATATCCCCAGTAGGAGATGTGCAGGAGGCAGCTGATCGATGTTTCTCTCTCATCGATGTTTCTAACTCTCTATCTCTCTCCCTTCCTCTCTGTAAAAAAATCAATAAAATATATTTTTAAAAAATAAATAAATAAATAAATCACAAGACAAACTCCAGACAGAGTAGGAATATTCCTACCTGAACCTGTTTTTGCACATGGTCAGTTATATGTTGCTTTCTCTCAAGTTTGAAGAGCATGTGATGTTACAGTTAAAGTTGTAAATACTTCATCACAAGGGAAATTAGTCAAGCACTCTGAAAGTGTTTTCACTCTTAATGTGGTGTACAGGGAGATATTAGAATAAGTTTAATCACTTTATCAGTCATTGTTTGCATCACTGTTGTTTTTATATCATGTCTTTGTTGTTTTCATATCATGTTTTTGTTGTTTTCATATCATGTTTTTGTCGTTTTTATATCGTGCCTCTGTTCTTGTTATAGCCTTTTGTTACTGTTTATTTACTAGTAAATTTATATATTATTTTCATATACATTTTACTAATTTCCTTTCATCTCTCACACTTCTATTATAGAGAAAAGGCAAATAACAATATTAAAATATCTCCACTAATTAATTCCCTTTTTAAAAAAATATATTTTATTGATTTTTTATAGAGAGGAGGGAGAGGGATAGAGAGTTAGAAACACTGATGAGAGAGAAACATCGAACAGCTGCCTCCTGCACACTCCCCACTGGGGATGTGCCTGCAACCAAGTTTCATGCCCTTGACCGGAATCAAACCTGGGACCCTTGAGTCCACAGGCCGATGCTCTATCCACTGAACCAAACTGGTTAGGGCAATTAATTCCCTTTTAATGTGCATGAATTTCATGCACTGGGCTACTAGTATGATTATAAAGGTATAGACAATGGGACTAGATTGTGGAAATACCAAAGAAGAGTATCTTCTTGAAGATAAAAAAATTCCAAAAAATGAAAAAGTAAGATCAAATGACATGGAATTCAAGAATGAGAATCCTATCCCTGCTCTCCTAAAACAAATATTTCAACATTCTTTTTTTTTTTACTGATGTTATTGGTGACCATCACCACAGTACATTTATCTCTGTTTACTCATATGTCTGATAGATTTCTTGATTCCTCACGGTGACAAATGAAGAGTTTGGGCACCACCTTGTTCTCCTCTTCTATCTTCAATTCTACCCTATCGTATTCATGTGAGTTATCCAGTGGTTGCCTGTAAACTGACTTTAAATTACGCACTTAAGTTTCTTTTTTGAGATTTTAAAAACACCTTATTTAATAGCAGTTAAACATGCAAAAACTGAAATTAACACAACCTGAAAATCATTAACTTTCACTAACAGGAGGATGCTTTTCTATGCATATATTTGGCTTAAACTCAACTTGGGATAAATGTGATGTTCACTTACACCAGCAACTGCTGACAACTTGATCTAGTTAACAAAAATTACAAACAGCTACATGAACATAATATATAGGGGAATTATGCTTGGGTTAATGCACAAGAAATACAGTCATTTTTTAATGATGAAACATTCAGTACTCTTGTTCATTAATTCCGCCTTGGTTATTTTTTTATTTTTTTACAAAAATAGTATCTACACTGTATACAGGGCTATCCATCAGCTTTTTGTTTTCTTATGTAAACATTTCACATCCAAAGAAATGGGACCATAAGTGAAAAACATTAGAAAAGGTAGCTGGTCCTAAAACATGGTTTTTTACATAAAACTAAAACTCAATGAAAAGAAAAAAAGAGCTGGATACATTTTAGAGATGACCTAAAAGGCTTAGAAAACAAGTTATTGAAGGAAAAACCCTAAAACAGACATAGACTTTTACAAGTTAACTTTATTTTTAGGTTTATTTGGTCAAGAGTTAAGTTTAAGTTGTAAACAAGAAAAGAAATGAAAAGATCTCTGTATAAGTTTGGTGTTTTGCCTTGATGTTCCAGTGAATTGCAAAAATTTGTGGCAAGTTCTAAGGTTCTGGAAGTTCCAGGCTAGGACTTTACAGAAAGTATGGGGCCTGATATCAGGATGATCAACAGTTCAACTAAGGGCTTTATTAAGCAGCATCTTTCTAGAAAAGTTGCATTACCCAACAAACTTTGAGAAAACTGTGATAATAGTATTGAAAACAAGTTAAGTGAATAGCAGTTATCAAATGTGATTTCTTCAAGTTTCATTCTATTGATGTTAAACAATGATGGCAATGGTATCTTCCTTACTCTTTTAACGAACAATTTACCTTTAGAAAAACATAAGGATAAAAAAGGTAATTGTAAAGCCCTGCAGAGACGAAATCCAATAGTTTTCCTGATTATTGAGGCATCAAATGCCTGACATTGTATTTAGAGGCATCTTGATACTGTGTTATATCAGCAATTCCACAAATTCCTACTCCAACTTGGCCAGTTACGCCCTCGGGTGAAGCAAAAAGACAACACTCCTCTTTAGTTGGACGTGGGTTTGCTGCCACTGTCCTCCTTTGCCTTCCTTCCTTCTTCTACGGGCTTCAGGTTCAATAGTGGAGCACGCCAGCATCACCACAGCCAGCAAAGGTAATTGCAGCGGCACCGTTTTCCTCATCTGCCTCAATTCATAACACTGTCCATCTTCACTCCACAATGCCATACACCTGCCCCCTACGTTTCATGAATGAGTGGGCTGAGCAGAAGCAAAACAGTCTGAACTTGCAAGAGTTTCTGAAAGTTGAATTGACAGAAGGTCTTTGGTTAGTTCTATAACTTCTTGTAAGTCTTTCATTTTAGCAAATCTTCATTTTCTCCATTTCCAGACAGGGCAGCTTCAACTTGCTGGAGTTGAGCTGTGTAGCTTGCTAGCTCCTCTGACATGTTACCTTGTGTCAGTACTTAAATTTCTATCCATCTTGGCATCTTGGACAGCTTTTAGAGATGCTGTGACACTGTACAAATGATGAAATTAGCATAAATCCTTCCTAAAGGTAAGAGGAAAAAATATCTTCTCAGTCACTATGAGCTAGGTGACTGACCTGAGGCAAAGCTACTGAATGAAATCTCTCTTCTATTCACAGGCAGTAGTTCTACTGATATGTGTGCGGTGGAGGATGGTTGTAAAATTTCTAAATCCTTATATTTGACATGAGTGTAAATTTGTAAAACACGTGTACATTAGACTGACTGTCCCATAAATTTTCATGCAACAGATACTCCTACCTCCCTGTAACTTTGATGCCACACATGATTAACTCACTCATGGGCGACTCTGCTCTATCTGGAGGCTCCCTGGGCAACACATTCTATTAGCCCCACAGAAGCTCTTCTTTATTTGACAAGGTCCATGATGTCTAACCAAACTTCATCAAAGCATCCAAGGGTCATAAAGCATTTATTACAACAACAAAAAGTCACCAACTGACATCCGAAAACAAAGCCAAGCTATCAGTTCTGAACTGGTTCCAAACAACCTCCCCAGGTTAGTCTTGGCTGGAGAATGAGTGACAGAAATTCACTCAAAAGTTAACATATTATGAAAGAAATGGTAGAGCCATAAGCAGGTACTTACTGAATCACAACAGAGGAGATGGCATTGTTATAACATGCTAATAAACCACAATGGCAGGCTCCCTTGTCAATCACACATATTATGTCATTTGGGAATATGATTGTTTTCATTGTGAGTTGTTGTTTTTTAGCAGTAATATAGACAGTGAATCAAAGAGGCAGAGAAACAACACTATGATTACCAACCAAAGGACAATTTCTACAAGAATGCTGTGTCAAATTCAACCAGAGATGCAACTGTCTTTTCCCACCACACTTGTGCACACAGAGCAGCCACTTTCAGGAGCAGCACCAGGCTAACTGATGTAGGACAATCTCTGATTTTCCTGGAATTGGCTCTTTAACTTTCCCAGCAGGAACTTACTGTCTCTAAAAAATCATACAGCATTAGCTAATTGTACAGTGCCCCCAAAGAATTTATGACAAGGCTTTTTGGGAAAGTGTAAACCTTTATACATGTTTGTAAAGTCATGCACTATTATGATATATATCCACAATGAAATCATAAATAATACTTCCTATAGGAGTTGGCTGTTCAATGCCAAAGTGCTTATTAAGAAATTAGTAAGATTATAACATGTCATACTATCATAACATAAAACTTTAAATAGATGTCTTTATTATCTAAAGAAAATTAGTCAACAGAAAATAAAAACTGCAAAATTTTAAAAATCCAATGAGGTCGAGTTCAAATTTTTCATAGGGGACCATGCAGTGATGCAGACAGGAAAAGTCATATTAGCAACAAACAATAAACCAAACATATGGGGTGTAAAAGACTAAAGATAAATGTGTGTTTAATTTTAAAATCACAATTAGACCTAAAATATATTATAAGGCAAAGGAAACACTTCTTATATACAAATAAGATACTGTTCAATAATACGCCAGGCAGAAATGATGAAATGGTTTTAACAGGTCTTATAAACTGTTGGCTGTGTAGGCAAAAGATAGGATTATAATAATTGCATTTTTGAAATTAAATAATAGTGACATAAATGTTAAAAAAAAAAAAAGCATAATCTACACCCTGATGATTTGGACTAGCTATTATGTAAAAAAAATGTCCCGATTATGTGAGAAAGTTGTCAAATTCTAGCTTTATCTCGGGTTCTAAATTTTCCCAAGAGGGAACAAAATTCAAAACCCTAATCCCTACTGAATCTTTCACCTCTCTCTGCTGCAGTAGAAAAAGCTTCCCTGATCCAAGGACTATTTACTACAACGGCTTTTCATTACTCATAGCACAGCAGGTATCAAATGGTAAAGAATCCCACAGTTGTACATATGGTGATCAAAAGTACCAAAAAATCCCAGTTCATCACTATAGACGACTATGATTGATTCGACATTTTATCAGACCAATTATTAGAAATGTGCAAGTGCAGTAGGCCCCCCTTGTGTATCACAGACTTTTTATAGCTCTTAGCGAACAACATTTTAACCCATTGTACGCCATAATCATCTGTAGACACAAGCCGGACCTTCCCCACACGCCACGTGCGTCTATTAAAAAAAAAAAAAATGTTTCCCTAAGTGGCAGCCCTGACCAACTTTAAAGTCATTTTTCATGAGAATTTTCAGCTGAAAATATTGAAGAATGCCTGAATTGTAATATATTTATTTTTATAATATTCATTGCAAATTGATTTTTTTTAATTAAATTCAAAATATCGTGGCGTGTGGAGATGGTTTCCATTTTGGACACATGGCAGTTTTAAATGCTAATCTTAGATGCTAATACTCTTGGTTTCAGCAGTTTTCACTGCATCCTCTATATATTATTTACTCGCACAAACAACCTGGCAACTGTAGCTACTTACTGTGTAATGTAAGCCTAAAGATTAGGCCAGAGTTACCACTTAACAGTTACCACAAATATGTTCAAGTGAACATGAATTAAGGGTTATTCATACTGGCTTCATAAGATTTGAAGTAAAATTCCTGCAGAGGTAACTCTTTTAATTGCCAGTAAGATTCAGATTCAATTTTCCAATTCTTACCATTTTCAGTATTTATCAAAAAGATCAAGAAAACACTGAAGGTCAAAAGAACAGAGGGAGCATTTGGCCCAGTAATCCCTCTTCTAGGAATATATCCCAAGAAACTAGAAACACCAGTGAGAAAGGATATATGCACCCCTAGTTCATAGCAGCACAATTTACAATAGCTAAGGCTTAGAAACAGCCTAAGTGCCCATCAGCAGAAGAGTGGATTAAAAAACTGTGGTACATCTACACAATGGAGTACTACTCTGCTGTAAAAAAGAAGGAACTCTTACCATTTGCAATAGCATGGATGGACCTGTAGAGCATTATGCTAAACAAAAGAAGCCAGTAAGAGAAAGATAAATATCACATGATCTCACTCATTTGTGGAATATAGTGAATTAGTAGCCCGGTGCACGAAATTCATGAACATTAAAAGGGAATTAATTGCCCTAACTGGTTTGGCTCAGTGGATAGAGCGTTGGCCTGCGGACTCAAGGGTCCCAGGTTCGATTCCGGTCAAGGGCATGTACCTTGGTTTCAGGCACATCCCCAGTGGGGAGTGTGCAGGAGGCAGCTGATCAATATTTCTCTCTCATAGATATTTCTAACTCTCTATCCGTCTCCCTGCCTCTCGGTAAAAAATCAATTTTTTTTTTTAAAAAGGGAATTAACTAGCGGAGATATTTTAATATTGTTATTTGCCCTTTCTCTATAATAGAAGTGTGAGAGATGAAAGGAAATTAGTAAAATGTATATGAAAATAATATATAAATTTATTAGTAAATAAACAGTAACAAAAGGCTATAACAAGAACAGAGGCACGATATAAAAACGACAAAAACATGATATGAAAACAACAAAAACATGATATGAAAACAACAAAGACATGATATAAAAACAACAGTGATGCAAACAATGACTGATAAAGTGATTAAACTTATTCTAATATCTCCCTGTACACCACATTAAGAGTGAAAACACTTTCAGAGTGCTTGACTAATTTCCCTTGTGATGAAGTATTTACAACTTTAACTCTAACATCACATGCTCTTCAAACTTGAGAGAAAGCAATATATAACTGACCATGTGCGAAAACAGGTTGAGGTAGGAATATTCCTACTCTGTCTAGAGTTTGTCTTGTGATTTATTAATAATCATCGCAAATGTTGGCATCATGGGAAACTGTTGTCGAATTAATTTAAATGGGAGGCCAGTGTCAGATGGGGACAAATCAATTCTTGGAATCAGAACAACCTCTCCCTCTGTAGATCCTGTTAATACTTCAGCTTCGATAATGTTAGGTCATAATCTTTTGCTAATAAATCTGGTACCATTACAAAGACCCCATTTACTATTAAGATTTCTCAATAGCATGATGATTTCACTTACTTTCAATTTTAATTTATGACACAGCATTCCCAAAGGAGTAATACTATTAAAAAATTCGATGGCAAAATTTTCCTTTTCAGCATCATCTGTGGAATCAATGGAATCATCACTCAAATATGTGTGAAAATCTCCATCGAGTAAATCCAAAATTTCTTCATTTAATTTTTGAACATGCTCATTTTTTGGACAAAGGATTTCATGTTTAGATATATTTTAAATATTATCTATAGATATACTATTTCCAAAGGTAGCTTCAATAATAGATCCATTACAAATCATTTCACAGGGGATTTCAATAATATCCATTCTTAAATGAAAACTGCTATCAAGTTTGCCATCTCCAAATTTTACTAACTATTCACTATAAGCAGAATCCTCTGATCTCATATTTGTTTTAAGAGACAATTTATTGAAACATCCCCAAACATTAAAGTACTTTAAACTCATTTGTACTATGGCCAATCCCATAGCATGCAGTACAATACTGAGACATTGTCGAAAGTCCTCTCTAAGAAGGAGAACTTTCCCACCAAATACAACATTCAAATTCATAATTTCTCTTAGTAATCTGTCTATGGCATTTATAGCATGACTGGATGCCATAGTGCATTCATCAATAATGAGAAGTTGGGCCTTTTTAATAGTTTTAACAACTTCACTGTTTATATCTAGTCTAGAAATTAATGTTTCATTTAATGAAAATGGTCATTTATATTGGGAATGAAAGGTTCTTCCACCGAGAAGTAAATTTGCAGCAATTCCTCTAGATGCTGTAGGTAAAATAGTACCACCACAACCTCTAATATAATGTATTAAAACTTTATTGCGGGGAGCCACTACAGTGTTTTGGACAGGTTCAAGTCTTGGACTGATGAGAGGGCACAGTCCTCTCATTGCCACGTGCAAGTCCCAGCTTGGAGAACAGGGCCTTCCCAGCACAATTATAGCCAACAACTATAGTTGTAAGCTTGAACCTATGGTCCAAACACGTGGCCCCACGTGCCTGAGTGATGTAGGCTTGATAGAGTTCAGGTGCATGTAGGATTGAAACCCAGGAGAATGTTGTAAACATCTTGGTGACGCCCTTACTTTGCCTTGTGGCATCTGCTATAAAATTAAGACACGGCTGTGGGCATGGGCGCTGTCTCTCAGAGAAGCAGTGTCCCACCGAGACTCAGATTTCATTCTCTTGTATGTCTTTTCTAAGCCTTCAGCTGCCACCACTCAGGTTCATGCTTGGCCATGCTGGTCTGGCACACTTTATAAAGATATGTCTCCATGCTCCTAGGGCAGGTTCCTGCCTCAAACCCCGCCCTTACAGGAAACAGCTCCAGGAAACAGCTGGGGGGTGGGGAGGGTGCAGTCATTTCCAAGACAACCCCTGTAGAACTGACTTCCTTCTGCTTGGTCGTGCTTCTGCCTGTAATGTTACACCCAGGGTTTTTATATAAGTAGATAGCATAAACTCATGAACAAAAATAGATCCAAAGACATAGAAGTACCGAACAGACCATCCAACCTCAGAGGTAAGGGGAGGGGGAGTAAGAGATCAACCAAAGAACTTGTATGCATGCATATAAGTATAACCCATAGACACAGACAGTAGGGGTGGGTGAGAACATGTGCTAAGGGATAGGAACAGCTGAGGAGTGGTCAATGGGGGGAAAAAGGAGACATATGTAATACTTTAAACAATAAAGGATTTAAATTAAAAAATAAAAAAAGAACAGAGGGAGAATAGCCAAGTTATTGTAATGATGAAGGTACTGAATTGGATTCTCTCAGTACAGTGCTAAATGTTCAACATATACTTTCCAGGCCCCTTTAAGAAGAACACCAAGAGAAACCAAGATGACGGCATAGGTAAACACCGGAGTTTGCTGCCTCGCACAACCACTTCAAAAATAAAACTAAAAGGCAGAACAGACATCATCTAGAACCACAGGAAGCTGTCTGAGTGGAAATTCTACAACTAGAAGGAAAGAGAAAAGCATACCGAGACTCAGAGGAGGTGCAGTGTGGAAGTAAAATACTAAGGTACAGAGGCACACGCAGAGCGGGCTGAGGGTGCGGTTGTCTTTTTCAATCAGGAGGGAGTCTCAGGCTCTAAGCTCCAGTTCCAGGCGAGTCTCTGGGGACCCAGACTCATATGGGAGAAGCAGGACTGTCTGGCATTGGTCAGAACTCAAGAGCAGCTTTCTCTCAGAGGTGCTTGCGGCAATTGCCAGGACACTGAGAAAGCGGGGCCTCTGAGGGCAGCCATAACTGCTAGCCCCGCACCTGTTGATCCCGTGGGACCTGCCCCGCCCAAGCCCTGCACAGAGGCTTTTTCTGGATAGCCTCAGGCAGAGGCTAGATTAACACCTCCCTAGAGATCCAGGAGCCATTGTGCCCAGTGGTCAGAGTGGGACCATCCAGTTTGCAGCTCCTTGGATCCATAAAGGACACACTCAGGGGGCAGACTCAGTGAGCACCAAAGCCCCATTGAAGCAAGTCTCTCCCCAGAGTGGTGTCTCCAGCACAGAAGTTCTCCCACTGCAGACACAGCTGATTCTCACAGCCAATTGGCCTGGAGGTCAATCCCTCCCAGTGTTACCTACAACAATCAAGGCTTAACTACAATGAGACTGTGCACAAAGACCATAAGAGGGTGCACCAAGAGTGTCCTCCTCAGGTAATTGGGGAGGCTGAACCACTGGGCCCTAGAGGACACTTAGCACAGAAAACCACTTTATCAACACAGGGAAGCATAAAAAATGTGGAGACAAAGAAACAGGACGCAAATGACAGAAATGGAGGAAAGCAAACTACTGGATATAGAGTTCAAAACCACACTTTTAAGGTTTTTCAAGAACTTTCTAGAAGCTGCCGATAAATTTAGTAAGACCCTCCAAAAGACTGGTGAGACTGCTGATAAATGTAGTGAAAGCCTCAAGAAATCTAGTCAGACTCTCAAGGTTATGATAAAGGACCAACTGGAAATTAAGCATACACTGACTGAAATAGAGGATATTATACAGACTCCCAACAGCAGACTAGAGGATCACAAGGATCAAGTCAAAGATTTGAAATACAAAGAAGCAAAAAACTCCCAACCAGAAAAGCAAAATGAAAAAAGAATCCAAAAATACGAAGATAGTGTAAGGAGCCTCTGGGACAGCTTCAAGCGTACCAACATCCGAATTATATGGGTGCCAGAAGAAGAGAAAGAGCAAGATATTGAAAACCTATTTGAAGAAATAATGACAGAAAACTTCCCCTACCTGGTGAGAGAAATAGACTTACAAGTCCAGGAAGTGCAGAGAACCCCAAACAAAAGGAATCCAAAGAGGACCACACCAAGACACATCATAATTAAAATGCCAAGAGCAAAAGACAAAGAGAGAATCTTAAAAACAGCAAGAGAAAGAAAGTCAGTTACCTACAAGGGAATACCCATACGACTGTCAGCTGATTTCTCAACAGAAACTTTGCAGGCCAGAAGGGAGTGGCAAGAAATATTCAAAGTGATGAATGCCAAGAACCTACAACCAAGATTACTTTATTCAGCAAAGCTATCATTCAGAATTGAAGGTCAGGTAAAGAGCTTCACAGATAAGGAAAAGCTAAAGGAGTTCATCACCACCAAACCAGTATTATGTGAAATGCTGAAAGGTAACCTTTAAGAAGAGGAAGAAGAAGAAAAAGGTAAAGATACAAATTATGAACAACAAATACACATCTATCAACAAGTGAATCTAAAAATCAAGTGAATAAGTAATCTGATGAACAGAATGAACTGGTGATTATAATAGAATCAGGGGCATAGAAAGGGAATGGACTGACTTTTCTTGCGGGGAAAGGGGTGAGGGGAATGCAGGAAGAGACTGGACAAAAATCGTACACCTATCGATGAGGACAGTAGGTGGGGAGTGAGGGCGGAGGGTGGAGTGGGAACTGGGTGGAGGGGAGCTATGGGGGAAAAAAAGAGGAACAAATGTGATAATCTGAACAATAAAGATTTAAATTTTTTAAAAAAAGAAGAACACCAAGGATGGGACTAATGTTCTATTCTGAGATGTGCCCCCGTCTCTGCAAAGGAAACCTAACATTGTTTGGGGGGTCAAACAATGTCCAACTTCCTCTATTAAACACTTTTTGATTATTTAAGTCAATATTGATGTATTTCTACTTTGAGTTTGGAGTCTATTTTAGACTGCTGACTTTACAGCCTATATAAATATAGTTGTAAGATCCAATTTAGCACAGAATTATATATTTCTCCATATTGTTTTTTAATAGATTTAGATTAATTTTAAGGACACAGCAAAATTGAGCAGAGGATCCAGAGATTTCCCATATAACCCTGCCCATGCAAACATCGCCTCTGCCAATATAGGCATCCTATACCAGAGTGGTACATTTTTAACAATTAATGTACCTAAATTGACACAGCATCACCCAGACTCCACAGTGACACCTGAGGTACATTCTATGGCTGTGGACAAATGTATAACATGTATCCTGATTACAGGACCATACTCAGTAATTTCCCTGCTCTCAATATCCTTTGTGCTCCTCCTACTTATCCCTCTCTCCTCCCCAACCCCTAGAAACCGCTGATAGCTTTTACTATCTCCGTAGTTTGCCTTTTCCTGAATGTCATAGAGTTGGAATCATGCGACATAGCCAGATTGACTTCTTTCACTTATGAATATGCATTTAAGGTTCCTCTACATGACCTGATAGCACCTTTCTTCTTAGCACTAAATAACATTCCATTGTCTGAATGGAGCACACGTTCATTCATCTGACATCTTAGTTGCTTCCAAAATTTCACAGTTCTGAATAAAGCTGCTATAAACATATAGATGCAAGTTTTTAGGTAGATATATAAGTTTTCAACTCCTTTGGGTAAATACCAAGGAGTGTTATTCATTTGAGTTATGGGTCATATGGTAAGCATGTACTTAGAATTGTAAGAAACCAGCCAATGCTCTTCTTGGCTGCACCATTTTGCCTTCCTACCAGCACTGAATGAGAGTTCCTATTGCTCCACACCCTCGCCAGTGTTTGATGTTGGCGGTGTTCTGGATTTTGGTCATTTTAACCGGTATGAAGTGATGGGTATCTCATTGTAATTTTTCATTTCCCTGATTGCATGTGGTGTGGAACATCTTTTCATATGCTTATTTGCTGTCTATACATCTTCATTGATGAGAGTTCTGTTAGCGTCTTTGGCCCATTTTTTAATCGAGCTGTTTGTTTTCTTAGTGTTGAGTTTTAAGTGTTCTTTGTATATTTGGATAACAGTTCTTTATCAGCTATATATTCTGCAAATTGTTTTCCCAGTCTGTGACCTGTATTTTCATTCTCTTGACAATGTTTCTGCAAAGCAGACATTTTTAATTTTAATGTCAACTTACCAATTTTTTTTTTCATGGATCCTGCCCTTGGTGCTATACCTGAAACGTCATTGCCAAATCCAAGGTCAATTAGATTTTTCTCCTAGGTTAACCTCTAGAAGGTTTTACATTTTACATTTAGGTCTGTGATCCATTTTGAGTTAATTTTTGTGAAGTGAAAAGGTCTGTGTCTATATTCATTTTTTTGCAAGTGGATGTCCAGTTGTTCCAGCACCATTTGTTGAAAGGGCTAGCTTTGTTCCACTGTATTGTCTTTGCTCCTTTGTCAATGATCAGTTGATTGTGCATATGTGATCTATTTCTGAATTTAATGTTAATAATTTATTGCTAAACCCTGCTAGTAATAAACATATTGTGCTTCCATAGTTCCTTGGGGTTTTTTCTTCTAACATTTTAGATGTGTGCAAGAGTTCATCCATGGTTTCCTAGAGGTTACACACCGCTTGGATCCCTTCCCCCAAGCCCTTTCTTTAAATGCAAGTCCAGTGAGTGAATGTAGAATCTAGTTAAATGGAGGGGCAGATGCAGAATGTAAGTCAACAGGCGTTGTGTGACCCTGTCGATGAGAAATACTTCTCCACACTTGGTATGTCCTTCCAGTGAAGGCACACTGGTTGGAAATGCAGGTTCCTCTTGGTTCTGTGAGGTGGAAAATGCAGGGAAAAATGACTGAGTGTTCTCTGTTAGCCCGTCCCCTCCACTTACAAAGACACAGTTCTCTCTTCCACGCTGTACGGTGGGCCTGGGCAGGCTTCCTGCGTGGGCAAGCTCCAGTTTCCAGCCACCTGGGACTGCATGAGGCTGTCTGCGTGCCCCGGAGTTTCCTAATTCCAACCTACTTGGCTATTAACGTAAGTCCACTGGCTCTGCCTAACCCCTGTTCGTAATAAACACTATTTTTGTCTCTATATTTCTTTGTGTTTTTTCTCTAACATTTCAGACGTGGGAAAAGGGGGCTATTTACTGGGTTCCCTTGAGAGACCCACAAACCCATTTTTGTAAAATTCTCTATGTCTGCTTACTTAAAAATCTGAAAAATAATTAAACCAAAGTGATAGAATTACAGACAAATTGGCTTTGCACCTTTGCATGTCCTAAACTTTTACCTTATTGTACTCAGGAAAAGGGTTAAATAGGTATGTTTCTAACTATAATGCTGACCTCCTCAGAAATACAAAATTGGATATCCATATTCCTTATAATAGGTGTTGTCTGAAAATGCTTAATATTCTTATTTTAGGCATTTACCAGTATTTCAATAATGAGCCCCAAAATGGATTGCCCAGTTAGGAGGAATCCGCAGGAAGTCTCAAGCCTCCTCAATTATTAAGAACCCTTTCTAATCAGTGAACAGCTCTTAGAGTTATCAAAGGAAATTGCCTCTCTCGCTCCCTTTTTCCTTTTAGCACAGAGCCACATGAGTTTTTAAAAACACATCACCGCCTCGCATCCCGACAGTGGACACAGAATCCCTCTGGTGCAGTGGAAGCCACCGTACACTTTAATGGTGACATTTTTCTCCAAATATCACTAACTTTCACAGAAGCCAGCAGCTTCCGAGTCCTGGAGGCAGCAAGCTTGGCCTGGGCAGGCACCAATTCCCTCCTCTGTCACTATATTTCTGCTCACTTAGCTCGCTTCATCTTGCCCATCCACAAAATGAGAAAAATAACTCCTGCTTGTTTCTTAGCAGTGGCAGGAAGAAAAACAGGAGTCCACATGTGAATGCTATAATTTGAGATTCTCACAAATAAAAAGCTACACATACACACAGAAACATTCAGAATGCTATTACTGTCATTTTAGCAGAGTATCCATTCAGGCTATCTAATTTTTCTTTTTGTTTTTTTAACTCAAGGGGAGCTTGAGTATGTGACATTTTTCTCCAAACACTAACTTCCACAGAAGCCAGTGGCTTCGAGGTGCTGGAGGCTGGATGGGTGTGGGAGGGCGGAGGAGCAAGCTCTTGGTCTGGCAGGAGAGCGGGCATTGTCCAGTTCAGCAAGAACAGCAGCACTCGGGCGTGTCTGTCCTCACCGAGAAATGAAAACCTCTTGCCCGCAGCAGCAAGCTACCAGACACCCGCGGACGAAGGCCAGGCCTGGCGAGAGACATCTGATCGACCTGAGCGATGGAGGCGGTGCCTGCTTTAGGCAACAGCAGCCGATCTGTCTTCCCCCGACAAGAGCAAGTTGGGGGGGGGGGGGGGCGGGGGACGGTTAAAGGACACAGACCCACAACCAGCCCTGGAAGTTTGGAAAGACAGAAGCCCCAAGTCCATGCAGCATGAAGAGCATAAAACAAGTGGCATCTGACAGGGCGCAAGGGGCATTACCCCTGAAGATGGAAAGCAGCACCTTAGGGTCAAGGAACAAGCTTGTTTTAATGAATTTGAAGAAAAAAACAAATTGAAAACCCCAGGGAGACAGAAAAACTCCCTGGCAACTCAGCAGGACTTACATCACCACATAGGGAGGAAAGGTTATCTTACATAGCTCCTTTGCAACTGTTTCGCTTTGTTGGTGTTTGTTTTGTTTTGTTTTTTAATAAAGTGCACTAATAAGCTGGAATGTGGTCATCTTTTAAAGAGCAGACGAAGGAATAAGCTACTGTGGACAAAGCCACAGTTAAGCCTGCCGCCTGCAACTGAGCCCAGCCTTTGACTGGGAGCGCAGCTGTGGGAAGGGGAGGGTTACCAGCACCTAGTCCAGGGCTGGGCTGTTTTGCGGCTGCCTCTCTTTGTGAAGTGATGGCTTTGCCCGATTACATCAGCGGCTTAAAGGGCTCTAACTCCAGATGCTGTGAGCCGCTTTGTTGGAAAGGCTTCTAAATGCATCAGACATGCACAGAATAAAATTACATAACAAGTAATAAAGTCTCTGACCAAGATTGGGAGCGGCAGCGTCTGCCCTGCTCTGATCCCTTCACTGTCTCCTTCACTAAAGACACTAGTGATTAGAAACACGATTATTTCCCAAAATCCAAGAACTCCTGCTTAGTCTGGAAGAAAATAGGATCAGGGAAAATTCTCAGGGATTTTTTTCCATATCTATGTCTTTGATATGAAAATTATACTCACATAAGAACGTGGGGATAGCATGGCGATATGGCTGTCATGCAAACAAGGTGAAGATGGCCCTGGCCGGTGGCTCCGCTGGTGGGAGTATCGTCCTGTGCCCCAGGAGGTTGCAGGTTTGATTCCCGGTCACGGCATCTGCAGGAGGCAACCATCAATGTTCTTTCTCACATCCATGTTTCTCTCTCCCTTCCTTTCTTCCTTCCTTTCTCAAAAAATTAATAAAAAGCATGTCCTCGGGCCCAGCTGGGTGTAGCTCAGCAGTTGAGTGTGACCAAGAAACCGAGAGGTTCGATTCCCGGTCGGGGCATATGCCCCGGTTGCAGGCTTGATCCCCAATGGGGGGTGTGCAGGAGTTCAACCGATCAGTGATTCTCTCTCATCACTGATGTTTCTATCTCTCTCTCCCTCTCCCTTCCTCTCTGAAATCAATACAAATATATTTAAAAAAAAAAAAAAAAGCATGTCCTCTGATGAGGATTCAAAAAATATTTTTCAATATAAAGATGGCTTCGTGTTTGAATTTATGACAAAGCATTTGAGCAGATCTGGCAAAGCCTAAACCCAAACAAAACCAGATGGACAGCCCAGTGGCGTGGCTCAGGAGGTCGAGGTTCGATTCCCGGTCAGGGCACATGCCCGGGTTGTAGGCTCCATCCCCAGTGGGCGGCGTGCAGGAGGCAGCCAATCAATGATTCTCTCTCATCATTGATGTTTCTCTCTCTCTCTCTCCCTCTCCCTTCCTCTCTGAAATTAATAAACATATATTTTTTAAAAAAAATAAAAACCAGATGGACAGACTGAAGAGAGAGAAACTCACAGGAGTTTTGCTCTCGGATTGAAAAGCAAGCCCCGATTTCCGGGTGCGTGGGACAGTCTGCCTGCATATCCCAGCTCGGCCAACACTCTCCAGGTCACTTCCGGGCTCCAGTTTTGAAAAACATAAAATGACAGAGCAGTTGAGTCAGGCAAAAATATTCCTTAACACCCGCAGGGCTCATCGCGCCACCGTGGGTGCCTGGGGTGCGAATAAAGGCAGACGTGGGTTTTGAACCTAAGAAAAAGCAGGTCGTCGTCTCAGTGAATCGGGGCAGGTACGTTCAGAGAGACAACCCGGAGGCCGGCGTCGGGAAAGACAGCAAATGCAGGAGATGCAAGACGACATTTCTGACAAGAGGCTGATTTTTTCTCTCCACGTTCTGCTGTGTGGAGGTCCTCGCGGCGCCGGGCGGGAGGCTCTCCTGGCTACACACTGCCACCTGCCGGTCAGCGGCGGCCGCGGGGCAGGCTCAGCGCCCGGCGCCGGCTGTCAGGACACTGATGCGCGTGGGCTCATGCGCGCCCCGGGCCGTGTCCGTGATCAATGGAACCTGCCCAGGGCCTGGGGCCCGTGGGGAATGGAAGAAGCCCCCGCGCACACACCCCGCTCGGAGCGTCTCTTAGCGAGGCTCGCTCCCACTCCGGCCCCTGGCGTCTCCGCAGAGATCCGACCCGGTCACACCCCAGCAAGGACCTCAGCCCGCCCCCGGCGACAAGCTCGCTCCCGGCGGCGCGGACCTGCTTCGGTGCCGGCCTGGCCCAGCGGTTCGCTCACTCCGACGCAGTGACACGCCTTCCCGGGGAGATGCCGCCAACACGTACATGAAAAAAGGTGTGGGTTTTTAAGACTATCTTGTTGGTAAACATAGAAAAAAGAATTAGAAGTAAAATGACTTTTAGTGACACACTTTTAAAAAGGCATAAACGTAAATCACAATATCTGCGGAATCTACCTAAAATGGCCCAAATGTGACGGTTATGAGGAGGAGACCATTCAGTATTAAAAGAAACAATTTGGTCCTTTCAATTTAGTAACCAGGACATTATGGCATTTCCACTTCAGAAAGAATTATGAAATTACTTGCTTTTAAAAAAAATTGATCAAATCAGGCCGGAAGAGCAGCTTCCATGGCAACTAGATGTTCCACGTCCTCAGGTACCGTCCTGCCCGACATCATTCAGCGTCCGCGAGGCCGAGCAGCCGAAGCTAAAGGTGACCACGCAGATTAGTGGCCTTCCCATCAGATCACCGGTGGAAAACACCACGATTCCCAAAGAGGGACTGAGGTTCTTGTTATTTGGTTTCAACTCGCCCTAAAAACAAAGTAGTCAGAAACTGCCCCCTATGGGAAAAACCTCTTTGTTTTTGTTCCACAGCAGGTGCGTGGCGGGAGTTCTGCACGTACCCCGTTTCTCTCATCAGACTCGCGTTCTTCACCGCCGGGACAAGCTGCCCACTCACAGGCATCACCCAGCGCCACGCGTTGTAAATCAGAATCTTTCTACAGTACAAAAAGGACAATTTCTGTACTCCGTGTATTTGGTAAATAATGTTCTTCAGATATTGAATTTTCTTAAAATAATACAGCCAAAATTTGCAAATAACAAAATGCCAGGAGACACTTTCAGAAATTACTCCTTGAGAGTTCAGAATTCAAAGATATTGCACTTGGAGAAGGAATTTTTAAAAGCTGATTACCTCTGATTCCCCTGCATTATAAAAAGGAAGCATTTGTGAATTAACCAGGCCTGCTGTTCAACAGCAAGGAGCCTGCAGCCAGGGCTTGGGTTGAGTTTAGTGTAGCAGGAATCATTGCCGGCTATGCCTTGTACCCCCGGGGGGCGGGGGGAATACGATATCAACTTTTTTCTCAGTTAATAAGCTTTATTGTAGCTAAACTTAATTTAATTTCCCTTTGATGCTAATTCAAACCTGCGATCTGTTGTCTCATTTGGGTGAGTGTGTAAATGTACTTTTGTGTGGCTTTTTATCTAACCATAGATTGTGTGAAAAGAAATGAAGATCTAATTTTTAAAACTCCAGATGAGATTCCATTTTGGAGTAAGGCTTTCTCTCCATATAATTTCAAGGTTGGGTTTTAAAGTAGACATTTTAGTAGGGATACAATGTAGTACAAAAACACTAACCTGGATTTTTTTTTTTTTTACAGTATTACTTTGTGAACTTAAAGGCTTTTAATCTCTGTTGTATTTCTCAAAAGAGTAGTGGCATTTTACTCCAGATTATTTTAAACATTATTAAATGTTTTATATAAGGCTCTGCCAGCCAAAAATCACTTTTCCCTGAAATAATGATTCCCCTAAAAGAAACCTGAAATTATTCTATTTGCCAAATAACTGGGGAAAGGTCTTGACTCTGGTTTGCACTAATTAGCAAATTATTTCCATTTTGCCACTTCTATTCCCATTTGTAAGAAAAGCCTCTAATAGCGGTGCTTGCATTAGAAAATTTTATACGTATGCTGGGGGGAGGGGTCAGACGTTTTGTGTAATGAAATCGGATCATTGCAATGCCTACGGCAGGCTCACCGCATCTCATCAGGCATTTGTAGAACACACTGGCTTAGACTGGATCATAGCACCTGTTTTCACAGCCTCCCTAACTACACACAGGATGGCCACCGGCAGCCTGCAGGTAAGGGAAGCGCTGCAGGTCAAGTCTGCTCTGAAACTACTAAGACTATCAGCTCCTTGGGGGTAAGCATAGTATCTTACCACCTCGTCCCCCTGCTGGGGACATTCCTTTGCACAGTTTGGAAAAGTAAAATATTTTCATGGCCTTTGCACCGCCACACCCCATATATCTTCACACAACTACCCACTTCCACTTCCACAATATTCCATTATTTCATTATTACCTATTTGCATATAGTTAAATTTCTGGACTGGAATTCAAGGGGTGAAGACCATATTTGAGAATTAATCTTCCAGGTGTCTCTTCTCTATGTTTAACAAGCATAATCACTCTCCTTCTTTGGAAACTATGGTAAGCAGTTTAGATCATCTCCTGAAACATGATAAACCTAATCAGAGTATCTAATTCAGTAGTAATTTATCTAAAATTAACTGGAAGGCCTACAAAGGCTCATATTCCAGTCTATTATCACAACTTAACTGATTTCCACAAGAATTGCTAATTCCTTCAGAGGAACCCAGAATGCTTCCGTTTGAAAGCTTGGCTGGGAACTGACAGACGTTGTTGTAACTAATCTTCAAGATGGCCTATGTATCTGCACCTCCTGCCTCTCGCACCTGTGTGTCCCTGCCTCCTATACCAGGGATGGTCTGCGTGGCCAGCAGGATATAGTAGAAATAAGAGTATGTCACTTCTGAGATTAGGTTAGATGACTGCTTCTTCTTCTTCTTCTTCTTCTTCTTCTTCTTCTTCTTCTTCTTCTTCTTTCTCTCTCTCTCTCTCTCTCTCTCTCTCTCTCTCTCTCTCTCCTTCTCTCCCTCTCTCCCTCTCTCCCTCTCTCCCTCTCTCCCTCTCTCCCTCTCTCCCTCTCTCCCTCTCTCCCTCTCTCCCTCTCTCTTTCTTTTCTCCAACTGAAGTCCAGCCAGGAGCCGAGGCTTCCCAGCAACCACGTGAGTGAATTTCACAATGACTGAGCAGCCCCAGCAAAGTCTGAGATAAGTGTGGTCCAGCCTCCAGCTTGGCTGCAGCCTTGAGAGAGACCTTGACCCTCAGGAACCGGGAGATGATAAGGCTTGTTGTGTTAAGCTGCTATGCTCTGGGGTAATGCGTTACACAGAAATAGATAACCAGTGCAGGGGAAGGGGCATTGCTAGGAATTTTATGGTATTTTTTGCCAGTTGAAAAGTATGAATTAAAAATTTTTAAGAAGTAAAAATTTTTTTAAAAAATCACAGAAAGTGAATATCTAACTACATAAAAGGGGGTGATGAGATTTTGGTTTTAAAGACTAAAGTTGGTGACTCCTAAATCATGGACTCTTGGGAATCTAAGATAACACAGATTCCACTGAGAAGGATCAAAGTAGGATCACATGCAAAGAAAGAAATATTTATAGAGAAATCCATGGACCTAAGAGCACAAGCACGATTAGATTAGGTAAGCTTAGCAAGAAAGAGTAAGAGAAACGTTAGGGCATCAGCGGTCATTTGGTCCATAGTTCATAAAAATCCCTCTCCTGCAAGTTTCAGACCCCGACCTCCCTACCCAACCCCATTGTGCATTACCAGCCAGAATATGGAGGCAAGAGGGCTATTAGCAATACTAGAGGCCCAGTGCACAAATTCATGCAAGGGTGGGGTCTGGCAGATCAGGGCTGGGCCTGTTGGGAGGAGGAGATGGCGGGAGGTTGGCAGGCTGGCCCGCCCCAATTGGGGCCCAATCAGGGCTGGATCAGCTGGGGAAGGGGCCGCGGGCAATTGGACGGTGGGCTCTGTCCCTGATGGAGTTCAGGGGCCAATTGGGGGCAGGACCAGCCATGGGAAGGGGCTGTGGGCTGTGGGTTGTGGGGCCCGCCAGCCCTATCCCTGAATGGGGTGGGGGGTTCCAATTGGGGGCCAGTGGCCTGGGGGAGGGGGCATGAGTGGTTGGCCAGTTGGTTTTGCCCCTGATCAGGGTGGGGGAGCCAATTTGAGGTGGGGTCAGGTGGGGGGAGGGGCTGCGGGAGGTTGGCCAGCCAGCCCCACCCCCTATTGGGGTGAGGGGGTGCGATCAGGGGTGGGCCAGCTTGGGGGGAAGGCTGCAGGCCTATCGTGGTGGGGCTGGCTGATTGGGGGTGGGGCTGACGGGGGTTGGGGAGGAACGGAGGGGGCACTTGGCTGGCTGCCCCACTCTTGACCAGGGTGGGAGAGTCTGATCAGGGGCAGGTCAGCAGGGGGCAGGGCCTGCGAGATTGACCAGCCGGCCCCACCCCCGATCAGGCCAGTTTGCTGGCCACAGGGGCATCATAGCAACTGGTCATTATGGCCATTACAGTCACTGGCTTTTTATATATAGAGATAGTCACAATACAGTTATTGGACCAAGTATTTTTTCTGTATTTATGCTCTCAACATAAAGTAGAAACAAATGTCATGAGCTTTTTAAACCCAGAAATGTCTTCATAAGGATGGACACTTCAGGAAGGACTGAATATGTGGCAAGGTTGTCAGGAATGTGACGTACAGAGTGCCTGGCCTTACCCAAGTGACAGATTTCAAATCTGCATAGGTGACAAAATAAGGAATACATAAAGAACTTCAAGTACCATGGCATCTGGTAAAGTTATTTTTTGTAAATGCATAACATCTGGTAAATTCTAGACTTTCCTTGTTCACAATCCCATGTTTCACAACACCCAGACCACTGGCAAGGTTTAGAAATGTCTCTGCACTGGAATGCTTGGGGGAGGGGAAATCCTGGCTTCTGTATGAGAGTCCACGCCTTAAAGACACATATTGCCAGTGATTTTTCAAAAAGGAGGGGGAAATTATCCAATTAATATACTAGTGACATGGGTCCCTAGAGATATTCTAGAATAGTCTACAGATACTCAGGAAGTATCTGTCTTCAGAAACTACCCTAAGTCACCAAGAAACGCTCCTGTTATGACACCCTGATCCCCTTTTCTTTGCATCTACACTAATAAAAGAGAAACATGGTAATTAGTGTCACTCCGCTACCCTTCCCATTGGCTAATCCCCCTGTCACTCACAGAGTAGGGCCGAGATATGCACATTAACTGGCAGCCAAGACGGCGGCCGGCAGCCAGGCAGCTGATGCGAACAGGGAGGCTTGCTTGCTTCAGTGACAGAGGACTCCAACATTCCCGGCCTGATTGCCGGCCTCTCAGCTGCAATTCTAAGCAACTATGTTTCAAATAAAGAAGCTAAAAAAAAACCCCCAGAAACCTGCTTTACTCAGCGGAGCTTCAGCCAGCCGAACCACAACATTGTATCAAATACAGACGGTAAACAAAGGCCAGAAACCTGTTTTCAGCAGCCGAGGCCTCAGAGCTAAAGCTGGCCCAGAATAAAAAAAAAGAAAAAAAGAAAAAACGGAGCGGTTGGGAGCTTCAGTCCCAGCCTGAAAACAGCCCTCAGCCCCTCAGCCAGACTGGCCAGGCACCCCAGTGGGGACCCCCACCCTGATCCAGGACACCCTTCAGGGCAAACCAGCCGGCCCCCACACATGCACCAGGCCTCTACCCTATATAGTAAAAGGGTAATATGCCTCCCAGCACCGGGATCAGCGGAGCTGAGAGGCCTCCCAGCACCAGGATCAGCGTGACAGGGGGCAGCGCCCAAACCCCCTGATCGCCCTGCAGCTCTGTGTGTGACAGGGGGCGGTGCTCCAACCCCCCTGCCCCCCACGGGCCCTGCTCTGTGTGTGACGGGGTAGAGCCATAACCTCCCCATTGGCCCTGCCCTGAGTGTGAGAGTGGCGGCGCCCCAACCACCTGATCGGCCCTGCTCTGTGGGTGTTAGAGGGTGGCGCCCCAACCCCTGCCCCCCCCACGGGCCCTGCTCTGTGTGTGATGGGGTAGAGTCATAACCTCCCCATCTGCCCTGCCCTGAGTGTGACAGTGGTGGCGCCCCAACCCCCTGATCGGCCCTGCTCTGTGGGTGATAGAGGGCGGCACCCCAACCCCCTGATCCACCCTGCCCTGAGTGTGACAGGGGGCGGTGCCCCAACTCCCCTATCGGCCCTACTCTGTGAGTGACAGGGGGGAGCTCCTCAACCCCCTGATCGGCCCTGCTCTGTGCATGACAGGGGGGAGCTCCCCAACCCCCTGACTGACCTTGCTCTGTGCATGACAGGGTATGGAGCCCCAACCCCCCTGATGGGCCCTGCTCTGTGCGTGGCAGGGGGTGGCGCTGCAACCTCCCCATCGACCCTGCCTTCAGTGTGACAGGGGACGGTGCCCCAACCCCCCAATTGGCCCTACCCTGAGCGTGACTGAGGGTGGCATCGCAACCTCCCAATCTGCCCTGCTCTGTGCATGACAGGGGAAGGCGCCCCAACTCCCCAATCAGCCCTGCTCTGAGCCCGACCAGGGGCTGCACCTAGGGATTGGGCCTGCCCTCTGCCACCCGGGAGCAGGCCTAAGCCAGCAGGTCGTTATCTCCTGAGGGGTCCCAGACTGCAAGAGGGCACAGGCCGGTCTGAGGGACCCCCCCATTCCCCCGAGTGCACAAATTTTTGTGCACCAGGCCTCTAGTAGAATTATAAGAGAAATAATTTGGAATATCACTTTTCAGACCAGTATACCCTGATTTAAGATATCTTTCAACAAAGCCTTTCCTGAGATACCCATGGAGAAACAAAAGAACTATCTGGTTAGTAGCATAGCATAATTTCTGGTTAGGTGTAATGATCATTATAACTAAAACAAGAGGCCAGGTGCAAATAATTCATGCACTCGGGTGGTCCCTCAGCCCAGCCTGTGCCCTCTTGCATTCCAAGACCCCTTGGAGGATGTCCAACTGAAGGCTTATATATATAGATAGTCACAATACAGTTATTGGACTAAGTATTTTTTCTATATTTATGCTCTCTACTTAAAGTAGAAACAAATGTCATGAGCTTTGTAAACCCAGAAATGTCTTCCTAAGGATGGACACTTTGGGCAGGACTGAATATGTGGCAAGGTTGTCAGGAATGTGATGGGGAGTGGACCTAAGCTGGCATTCAGACATCCCTCTTGCAGCCCGCGAGCCCTCCCCACCAAGAGCGGGCCTAAGCCGTTAATCGTACATCCTTAGCACTGCCACAGAGGCGGGAAAGGCTCCTGCCACTGACGCTGTGCTGGCCAGCCATGAGCCAGCTTCTGGCTGAGCAGCACTCCCACCGTGGGAGCTCCCACTGTGGGACCACCAGGGGGCAGCTCCTGCATTGAACGTCTGCCCCCTAGTGGTCAGTGGACATCATAGCAACCAGTCATTCCTGGTCGTTCTGCCGTTAGGATCAATTTGCATCTTACCCTTTTATTATATAGGACTAGTGGCCCGGTGCATGAAATTCATGCACATTAAAAGG